>NC_053436.1:10292194-10560007 GCF_007990345.1 Gossypium hirsutum | reverse complement strand
CCCGACTAGGGTCAATTTAGGGCTGTCACAACTCTCCCCACTTAAGAAATTTTCGTCCCGAAAAAACTCACCGGTGAATAGGTTTGGGTATCGTTCTTTCATCGAGCTCTCAGTTTCCCAAGTAGCTTCCTCGATCCCGTGTTTGAGCCATAACACCTTAACTAACGGAACCCTTCTGTTTCGCAACTCTTTCACTTCACGAGCTAGGATGCGATTGGTTCTTCTCATAACTCAGTCAGATCGAATTTCAACTTCCGAGGGATTAATCAATGTGACGGATCGGATCTATAACGTCGAAGCATCGAAATGAAAACATTGTGAATCCTTTTCAAGTCAGGGGGTAAAATCAATCTATATGCCACTGGACCAATTCTTTCGGATATTTCATACGGCCCAATGAATCTTGGGCTCAACTTGCCTTACGGCCAAACCTGAGGTATCTTTTTCCAAGGTGAAACCTTAAGGAACACTTTGTCTCCCACCTGAACTCGATGTCTTTTCGTTTCAAATTCTGCGTACGACTTCTGACGATCCGTGGCTATCTTCAGACTTTCACGGATTACCTTTACTTTCTGTTCCGCATCTCTAATCAAATCAACTCCGAAAATTTTGCTTTCACCGAGCTCGGTCCAAAACAATGGTGTACGGGCATTTACGACCGTACAAAGCTCGTAAGGTGCATCTTAATACTTGATTGAAAACTATTGTTGTAGCGAATTCAATCAAAGGTAAATACCGTTCCCATGAACTACTGAACTCGAGGATGCAACATCTCAACATATCCTCAAGTATCTGAATTATCCGCTCGGATTGAACATCTGTTTGTGGATGAAAAGCGGTGCTAAAATGCAGCTTGGTACCCAAAGCTTCTTGCAATTTCTTCCAAAATCGCGAGGTGAATCTCGGATCTCTATCCGACACAATAGAAATCGGTACCCCGTGTAATCTCACAATCTGAGAAACATACAATTCAGCTAGTTTATCTAATGAAAATCCGTACGCACGGGGATAAAGTGAGCCGACTTAGTTAGTCTATCGACAACAACCATATCGCATCCTTCTTACTTGCTGACAAGGGCAGTCCGGACACAAAGTCCATTGTGACTCGATCCCATTTCCATCGGGTATCATGATCGGCTGGAGTAATCCTGAAGGCACTTGATGTTCCGCTTTCACTTGTTGACATATTAAAATCTCGAACACAAGTCGGAGATGTCCCGTTTCATACCATGCCACCCAAAATTGACGTTTCAATCGTTGTACATTTCGTACTCCCCGGGTGAATGACATTCGGCTACAATGGGCTTCGTTCAGAATCATCGAAATGAGTTCCGAATTCCTTGGACACACAACCGATTCTGAACCTCAAACCATTATGTCGTCAATTTGAAACTCTGATCCCTCGTCGGGAAACACTCAGCCGTTTTGCAACCAATTCATCATCGACTTTCTGGCTTCACGATTTGGTGAGTCATAATGGTTGCTTTTAATTCAGCTACTAACACATTGTCTGGTGAACAGACAAATGCACGTTCATCGCTCGCAAAGCAACAATGACTTCGGTTAAGGCGTCCGACCACGTTAGCCTTTCCCGGGTGGTAATCAATGACAGTCGTAATCTTTCAACACTCAAGCCAACGTCTTGTGCAGATTCAAGTCTCGTTGAGTCATCAAATATTTGAGACTTTTGTGGTCCGAAAATACATGGCATTCTCACCAACAGATAATGTCGCCATATTTTTAAGCAAATACGATGGCAGCTAGTTCGAGGTCATGGGTCGGATAATTCCTCTCGTGTGGCTTCAATTGTCTCGACGCATAGGCCACGACTCGACCTTCTCGCATCAATACGCAACCCAACCCAGTAGGGATGCGTCACTATAGATGACAAACTCTTTACCCGATTCGGGTTGCACCAAATTGGAGCTTCAGTCAAATGAGTTTTCAGTTGGTCGAAACTTTTCTGACATTTCTCCGTCCACTCGAACTTAACATCCTTTTGAAGTAGCTTCGTCATTGGTGTGGCTATCATCGAGAAACCTTTCACAAATCGTCGGTAATAACCGGCGAGCCCCAAAAAGCTCCGAACTTCCAGTAACATTTCTCGGAGGTTTCCAGTCAAGTATGGCTGAAATTTTGTTCGGGTCAACTCGAATACCCGACGCGGATACCACATGACCCAAGAAGCTAACCTCTCTTAACCAGAACTCACACTTACTGAACTTAGCATATAACTGCCTTATCCCGTAAAATTTGCAACACTAGTCTCAGGTGCTCAGCATGTTCGGTCTCATCTCTTGAATAGACCAAGATGTCATCAATGAACACAACTACGAACCGATCCAAATATGGTCTGAAGATCCGATTCATCAAATCCATAAATACTGCCGGGGCATTAGTGAGCCCAAACGGCATCACTAAGAATTCGTAGTGACCGTACCTCGTTCTGAAAGCAGTTTTGGGTACGTCTGAATCTCGAATCCGCAACTGATAATAACCCGATCTCAAATCTATTTTGAGAACACTGAGGCCCCCTTAGTTGATCAAACAAATCATCGATACGTGGGTAGTGGGTATTTATTCTTTATCGTCACTTTATTCAGTTGACGATAGTCAATGCACAACCTCATGGTTCCGTCCTTCTTTTTCACGAACAATACGGGTGCACCCCAAGGTGAGAACTTGGCCGAGCGAAACCTCTATCTGTCAATTCTTGCAGCTGAGCTTTCAACTCTTTTAACTCAGTTGGTGCCATACGATACGGAGCTATCGAAATCGGCGTAGTCCCAGGTATAAGCTCAATACCAACTCTATTCCCGAACAGGTGGTAAACCCGGCAATTCTTCAGGAAAAACATCGGGTATTCACAACCACCGGCACAGATTCGGGTTTCTTTTCTAATTTCTTTGTCATCAAGCACATATGCAAGGTATGCTTCGCACCCTTTTCTCACATATTTCTGTGCCAACATTGCTGATATTACAGCTGGTATCCCCTCCAAGTCCGCGGACTCAATTCGGACTACTTCGTTATTTGCGCACCTCAAATCAATAGTCTTGCTCTTGCAATTCACAACCGCATCATGCACGGTCAACCAATCCAACCAAGGATAACATCAAATTCATCAAACGGCAAAAGCATCAAGTCCGCTGGAAAACAGGAACCTCGAATTGCTAGGGGACATTTCTTACACACTTTGTCGACAAGCACGTAACGACCAAGGGATTGACACCCGAATTACAACTCAGTAGACTCAATAGGTAAGTCTTACTGGATGCTAAGGTTTCACATATGTAAGAATGAGTAGAACGGGGTCAATCAAAGCAATTACGTTAGTATCAAAGAGAGTAAAAGTACGGTAATAACATCAGGCGATGAAGCATCCTCGCGGGCACGTATAGCATATGCTCTAGCAGGTGCACGAGCCTCGGATCCGGTCGTAGCATCTCTAGATCCTCTCTGACCACCACTAGCATTGCCCATATTTCTAGATGATCTACCTCGAGCAGTGGTAGCCCCCGGTCTCCCACTCTGATTTACATTCTGTTCAGACAGCCTCGGGCAATCTTTAATGAAGTGGTCCACTGATCCACACTTGTAACAGGAGCGGTCATGGATCTACAACTCCCCAAATGCCATTTACCGCAATGTCGACATTCCGTCGGCCTCGACGTTCATTCCAACACTGGCGACTGAAGTGCCTCGTGTACCCACAGGGGGTCGATCACGATCTCGTCTAAAAGGCCCGAAGTGCTTTAGACCGGCCCACATCATCTCGAATTTCTTCGATGCCTGTTGATGAGACTTTCCGAGAATCTTTTACGAAACTCCCCGGTTCCACATCAACTTTTTGTTTTTCCTTTCTAAGCTCTTCGGCTTTACAAGCTCGCTCGACAAGTACTACGAACTCTCGTATCTCAAGAATGCCAACGAACATTTTTATATCTTCATTCAGCCCATCTTCGAAGCGTTTACACATAACAGCCTCGGACGAAACACATTCCCGAGCGTATCTACTAAGTCTAACAAATTTTCGCTCGTAATCAGTAACTGACATAGAACCTTGCTTAAGCTCGAGAAATTCCTTCCGTTTTTGATCAACAAATCTCTGACTGATATACTTTTTCCGAAACTCAGTTTGGAAAAACTCCCAAGTTACTTGCTCCCGGGGCACAACAGAAGTCAGAGTACTCCACCAATAGTAGGCAGAATCACGTAGCAAGGAGATAGCACACTTTAGGCATTCATCGGGTGTACAAGATAGCTCATCTAGTACCCGGATAGTGTTGTCCAACCAGAATTCAGCTTGCTCGGCATCGTCGCTATCCGTAGCTTTAAATTCAGTAGCCCCATGTTTTCGGATTCGGTCAACTGGGGGCTTATTTGACCTTATTTGGTCAGTTACCGGAGGTATTGTAGGTGCGGGGGTGGTGTTTGTCGGGAATGGGGGTTGTGGAACAGCCGTATTAGTTCGAATGTATTGGTTGAACCAATCATTCATCACGCTATAGAAAGCTTGTCTAGCTTCATCGTTCGGGTTACTCGCATTAGGTTGAGAGTCCACCGGCGCTGTCCCTTGTGCGGGAGCAGGCGCTACACTCTCAAGATCATCAGCTACCGCTCGGTTGGGATCGGGATCCATTACTATAAATAAACACATTTGCAAATGTCAGAAATCACCACACTATCAATTAATCACATAAAATGGCATGTATAGCTAGACCCCAACACATTACGGTAGTCCTAGAATCGACTAAACCGTAGCTCTGATACCACTAAATTGTAACACCCCGAACCCGAGACCGACACCGGAGTCGGACACGAGATGTTAACAAACTTTGAAAAAAAATTTTTCCAGACACTGCCCAGTCTGAGTACTAGTCGCTTCAAAAATCATATCTTGAGTTTCACAACTCAAAATCAGTTTTGTGATTTTTCCCTGAAGCTAGACTCATGTCCCCACCTATGGATTTTTTTCTAGAATTTTTGGTTGGGCCAACTAGTACAGTTTATTAGTCAAAGTCTCCCATGTTACAGGGGTCGACTACACTGACCTTTTCCCATTACGACTGGGATATCTCTCTGCACAGAGCTTCAATACTGATGCCGTTTGTTTCTATGGAAACTAGACTCAGAGAGGAATCCATACATATATGGTATGACCCCTAATTATCTCTGGTCAATTTATAGTGAATTTCCAAAGGCGGAACAGTGAATCCAGAAACTGTTCTGGCCCTGTTCCACAAGAACCGGAATATCTCTTTCTGTACTGTTCCTATAATTGTTTCGTTACTTCCATATGAAAGTAGATTCATCAAGGTTTGATTACATAATTTATTCACTATTTAATTCCACTCCTACGAATTTATGTGATTTTCAATTCTACACCACTGTTGCTGTCAAAATCTGTTTTCAAGATAAACTTTACCTATTTGTGGTCACCATGGACCAACTAGGATTTTGCCCTACATAGGTCCACATGTGATCATATTTAGCCATTCCAATGGCTGATCATTAGCCCAACACTTCCATTTCAAACCATAGTCACATCATGAAACCATATATATACATACATACACACAAATGGTCTAATGCCATACTCCACTTTTACAAGCCATTTTCGCATGGCTTTACACACATACATCACAAAAGAACTTAAACAATAGGGGGTAGTCCTATACATGCCATATCCAGAGTTCAACTAAAAGAGTACCAAAGAGCTTGATAGTGTAGATGACTTCGACTTCGCTGATCCCGAATCCGATAGCTAACGAGCAAAATCTATAAAACAGAGAGCCAAAGCAACCGGGTAAGCATTTAAAGCTTAGTAAGTCTCAAGTAATGAAATCGGCTTTGACTACAGTATTACATTCACATAGTTAACTAAATCACTTTATTAACACACATTCTCATACCCATACTTACTTCACACTTCACCCACATAGGTACACAAGGTATCAACCTTTATAAAAGCCGAGAATTCGTTAGCCGATCGCACGAATACCATTTAAAACAAACCGACTTTCCAATGCACATGCAAACATACCTTATCATTCGGGTTGGTCAAGCATAATTATTAAATTAGTTACAGCACAAAATGCTCACATTCAACCCAAGTTTCTTCGGTATTTAACCGAATGCAACCGCAAACACATTTGCCTTCGGGTCTTAGCCCGAACATATCAACTCGCATAATTGCCTTCGGGTCTTAGCCGGATATATCATCTCGCATAATTGCCTTCGGGTTTTAGCCCGGATATATCATCTCGCATAATTGCCTTCGGGTCATAGCCCGGATATATCAACTCGCATAATTGCCTTCGGGTCTTAGCCCGGATATATCAACTCGCATAATTGCCTTCGGGTCCTAGCCCGGATATATCAACTCGCATAATTGCCTTCGGGTCATAGCCCGGATATATTCCAATGCTCATGCACACATATATCAATAATCATAACACATCCATATCATTTCTTCGTTACTAAGGCTCAAACACAAAACATTTATTAAATCTTTCAAATTTCGGCTCAATAGCCACACACAAAGAGCATAATTTCAATTGGCTTTATAACATAGTCTCTATGCACATTCGACTATCCGTCATAATATGACTAATCATTTCAATATAATTCAAGTAGGGTCATTACTCGAAGACTTACCTCAAATGTCGTCGAACGACTTCAACGGCTATTCAATTACTTTTTCCTTCCCTTTATCGGATCTAGTTCCCCTTTGCTCTTGAGCTTAAGTTCAACAAAAATTAAAATAGTCATTAATCGACTATTCAAATATTACTTTCCGAATAATATTATATATATTGATCCGACTTTCACACACATAGATTATAGCAAGCTTTATATTATCAATAAATAATTCATCGGCAAACTTTCATTAATGTTTACAACAAATCTCATATTCACTACGAGCTGTTTTCCTGAGCAGTAGTTACTAAATTACTTATAACTGGAGCTACTAAACTCCAAATCACTTGCCGTTAATTTTCCCTGAATATAGACTCGTATATCTTCCATCCATAAAATTTTCAGAATTTTAGGCTTGGCCAATCAATACCAGATTTTTCTTAAAGTTTCCCCTATTTCACTGTTTGACTATTCTGACCACTCTTCACTACGAATCCAATTTCTCACTTTACAGAATTCCAAGTGTGTTGTATTTAATCTCATTTGAAACTAGACTCATTAAGGAGTCTAAGCATATAAATTTTATCTTATAATCATTTTTGTACAATTTATAATGATTTTCTAAAAACAGAACAGGGAATCCGGCAGTCATTTTGACTCAGCCCCATAATACTTCAAATATCTCTAGATCGGTAACTCCTTTGTTTCTATAGTTTCTTTTGTAAGAAAATAGACCCTTGAAGCTTTAATGACATAATTCACTCAGCTTCTAATTCAACTCCTACAAATTATGGCGATTTTCGAAAATCACCTTACTACTGCTGTCCCAAGTAGAGTACTACCAATTCACCATATATCAACCATTTCATATAGGTTTCTTCTAAACTAATAATAACCGAACCATTTAGTCAAGCTTAAGGCTGATTCTATTTTGTTCATGTTAAGGTCACACCTCCCTTAAAAGAAATTCCAGCCTTCTTAACTTTAATTAGCTACTACCCATTCTTTAAACATTGAACACAATGCACTTAACAATTAAACCTCTATACCGAATTTGCTCACGCAATAGTCCTTGACCGAAAGTTCTTAGACTCTAGCTACCCTAATGTCATTCCTTGAAGCACATCCGAATACATATATTTTTCTTTCTCTCTAAACTAGATTCGGCAACCCCATAAGCCATATTAACCTTAACTTTCAAGCTAGAACACTTAACAATTTAACACATCCAACCTAACTATCCATCTAATGTCATCAAAACTTCTACTAAAAATTTTAAGCTCCTAGGCCGAAATTCAACCCTCATAATAACCTAACTTCAATCCAAGATTCAAGTAGCTTTTAAACCAAACCTCCAAATTATGCATACATTTTCAAGAGTGGCATAAAACATACCTTTTTGTATCAAAACACCTTAGCCGAAATTCAACAAGAGTTTTTCTTCTTTCTTTCTTCTAGTTTCGGCAATGGAGGAGTAAGGATGAGTCACTTTGGTTTCTCCTCCCACTTCTCATTATATTATTTCCTTCCATACTATAATTCCTTTAATATCAATTATTAAATCCTTTGTTAATACAAAATTATTTTAATTTTTGAATTAGTGGAGCATATTCCTTCCTTGGCCGGCCACCATGTTTATCATGGGTAAATTGACATGCAAAACCCCTCCTTTCAATGCATGTACTATTAGACCATTGTAAATTAGCCTCTCACTTTCCAACAAAGTTTCATATAAGTCCATATAAAAAAAGATTCACATAAAGATGATCAAATTAATGCATGAAACTTTCACACATGCATTTACTCACTTCATAAACACAGAATATAACTTTTAATTATTTTCTTAACTCGGTTTTGTGGTCCCGAAACCACTTCCCGACTAGGGTCAATTTAGGGCTGTCACATGATTTATGTGAAATGTTGTACCATGTGATTAATTATACATGAAACTTGAGATTATGCCCGGTGTAAGACCCGCTGGCTTCTTGTGGAGATTTCATCCGAGCTAAAGGTCTCGCCGATGATCCGGGCTAAGTCCCGAAGAGCATTCGTGCTGGAGTTATATTCGGTCTAAGTCCCGAAGAGCATACGTGCTGGTGTTATATCCGGGCTAAGTCCCGAAGAGCATACGTGCTGGTGTTATATCCGGGCTAAGTCCTGAAGAGCATTCGTGCTGGTGTTATATCCGGGCTAAGTCTCGAAGAGCATTCATGCT
The DNA here is from genome assembly GCF_007990345.1 of Gossypium hirsutum. Classification (NCBI taxonomy): domain Eukaryota; kingdom Viridiplantae; phylum Streptophyta; class Magnoliopsida; order Malvales; family Malvaceae; genus Gossypium; species Gossypium hirsutum. Next base: position 10,551,150 of record NC_053436.1, on the reverse strand, counting down.
GGAGTTATATCAGGGTTAAGTCCCGAAAAGCATTCGTGCTGGTGTTATATCCGGGCTAGGTCCCGAAGAGCATTCATGCTGGTGATGTGTATTCGGGCCTTCGTGCCTAATAGGCTTCGTGCCGATAATTTGAGTAAAGTTTAAGTGTTCATTACTATATGAATTCAAAGTTAATTGAAAGGATATGTTTAAAAGTGTACATACATGATGTTTATAGACTTGGTTAAGTCATTTCAATATGTAACAACAAATGAATAGGGGCACTATGTGTGCAAATGATTAGAGGCATTGAGAGTGCGAGTTCTTCAACCGAGCACTATGTGTGCGAGATCGGTCAGTAGACATTAAGTGAGTAAAACAAGATTCATGTAAGACCTCGTATGGAACGAAGGAATTGATTTAAGATGGTAGATATGTTGTTAAGAAATGAATTCATGTTATAAATGTGTTACGGATTTAGTTTATGGGATGCTTGGTATATGAAGTCATATGTGCTATTGCTAAATAACCCCTATTTTTGTTAATCATGTTCAAGAAATTATTTCGATTAAGTTCGACATTTGAAAGTCTGTAAGAATTTTTGATGAATGCTGATAATTTTGGATATATGGGTTATGTGCTAAAATAAATCCCATGCTGGTATACTATATGAGGCTTTATGCCTAATTGATTGTATACTGGTATCGTTGACGGTGATTGAATGTGCTAAATGAATTCAATGTTCAGGTATGTAGAAGTTGATTTTCTGTTGGAAATAGGTTAAGTTGAATAGTGAGATATGATGGAGTTATAAAGGATATTTATTGGGATGTTTGAGTATGTGTGTACTTTCGGTCAGGTTACAGCTTATACATGAATGAAAATGTGGGTTACAAATATGTGGGTTGATGATGTGAATTATACATGTTAATTTGTGCTTAATATGTGTTTGAAATGCATTTGTGAATTAAATTAAGTGATTATTGCTTATGAAATCAAGAAAATGAGATATATGTGCATACTTGTAGAAATGTTTATGTATTTGTTTTAAGATAAGAAACTGATTTTATAGATCGATGCGAAATCAGTAATGAATTACAATTGCTATCGATGAGCTAATGTTTATATGGATATAATTCAATAAGAGGACGTTATCCTAAACTATGCATCGGTAGAAATTTTCGGGGACGAAAATCCCTAAATGGGGGGGAATTGTGACACCCCTAATTTGACCCTAGTCGGAAAGTGGTTTCGGGACCACAAAATCGAGTCACAAAAATAATTAATTGTTATATTCTATGCTTATTATTTGTGAATAAGTATGTGTAAAAATTTCATGTTTTAATTTTGTCATTTGGATGTGAAATTAGCTAAAAAGGACATATTTGAGAAACTTTAAAAATATGATAGGCAAATGTCCAAGTGATTAAAATGTTAAATTACTAAAGTTGTGGACTTGCATGTCAAATGGCCCACTTTTAACATTAGTGGATGGTAATGATGTTATGATTTTGGCATTATGTGTATATTATATTTAGTAAATAATATTTAATAGTTTATAATTTGAAAACATGAATTAAATAAAAAAGAATGGTGATAAAAACAAAGAAACTTTTCTCTTTGTTTTCTCTTAATGCCGTAACTAAGCAAGAAAGAAAGGAAAGAACACCAAAGGCACTCGGTCACTTGGTGTTGGGAATTAAGGTGAGATTTCATGTATTTTATTTTTAATTTTTGCGAAATGTTGTTAGTTTTGAAGCTCACAACATGACCCATATGTTAATTTTTGTGAATTTATTTCATAAAGCATTCGGTCATGGCTTCAAGGATTAGATTGTGGATGTTTTGATGATAAGTGTTTATGGATGAGGATAGACTAATTAAATTTGCTATGAGGGGCAAGTTTGAGTAAAATTTCATTCGGTTATTAAAGTGTAAAGTAAGGTTGTGCCAAGTTCTTGGAAATTATATTTTAAATTTTAGATTGTAATTATACGGATGCTGAATAAGGAAGTGAATGGGGAGTTGAACTAAATTATTGTTTATTAATATATTGATGCATTCGGCCGTGAATTTGCAATATGTTATAAATTGAGTGTTAATTACCTTGATGAATAAAAAGGTGGTTAAATGAGTGCATGTGGTTTTAGGAATTTTGTTAAGTGAGGTTATAGGTGATTAAAATGAGCAAATTCTATGCGGCAATTAAAGTGAAGCATGAAACTTGTGCTTAATTGTGGAATGCTATAATTAAATTGCTAATATATGTTTATATACTTGCCGAATTTGAATTAAGGTGAAAGACGAGGTAAAGAATGAGTTTGAGTTGAAAATTTATAATTGTAATTAAATTGATAGCATATATTTATATATTAGCCGAATATGTGCTAAAATGAGAAATGAAATGAAGGATTAAGTTTGAATATTTATTTGAGTGGTCTCAAGTATTGAAGCAAGCCCATGGCAAAATCTAGTTAATGGAAAAAGATGACATTCGGCCAAGGAAGTTTTGTGATAGTATTTTTTTGGCTAAGGATGCTTTGTATGTTATGCATGATGTGTTTAATGTCTTGATGAACAAGTAGTCATTAAATGAGGCTAAGCTTGTGAAATTATGAGTTTGGATGAATATATATATGCATTCGGCAATGTGTAAAATATTGATTGTTTTAAATGGTTCGTAGTTAAGTGGAAATGGAAGCTTGATAAAAAAAATTCTGTTAAGGCTGAGTAAGAGGTATGTGCATTCGGCCATTAAACATGTGCTTAATTGTTGATGAATGGTTGTAAAGAAAATACATATAGGTCAAATATAGCCTTGGATAAGAAGATTTTTATGTATTGAATTTGTAACATGGTTATGCCGATTGTGAACATGTGATAAAGAATTATTCAAATGGTTGTTTAAATAATATTCGGTTTATTAGTATATGTATAATTAGTTAAAGTGTAAACTTTGCATGTGTATTAAAGGTTTTTATGTGATATTCGGCCTTAGGAAATCTAAGCTTAAAAGGTTTGAATGTTAATTGGGTTGTCTCTTTAATGGCCGAATGTGCTAAAAGCTAATGCATGATTTAGTTTAATCGATGTAATGATACAAATTATGATATTTACTTGTGGTTTTGAAGTATAGAAAATTTGTTAAGTTGATTAAGTGGTTGCCGAATGTGAAATTTAGGTAAGGAAATGTGTACAAATAATATTTGTATGGATAATTGGTTTAAAGGGGTCGGCATTATACATTGTTGATATGGTGTTATTAATGTAAAGCACTTTAGTATAGACGTATATACATATGGTCACTTAGAACGTATTGAGATGGCCGAATAAGGCTAACGATGAGTATGCTTTGATTTTCTATAATACTTAGTAATTTGTTTAAGGTGATTAAATATGTGTACGATTATTTTATATTGAGCTAAAAGTAGTTATATGGCCTATTAAATTTCTTGTGGTATTCGGCCATAAGCAAGTGCAATGGGATTTTAATAAGTTAAATTTGTTTTAGATTAAGCTCAAGAGCTTAAGGAGCCTAATTCGGATAGGGGAAAAGCTAAACTAACCAAATCGCCGATCCTAGTCGTTCGACGACATTCGAGGTAAGTCTCTAAGTAATTAAACCTATTTTGAGTTTTGATTAATGGATACTATTATAGAAATGGCTAAATTGAAAAATATGATGTGGCCATGATATGTTCTAAGGCCGAATGGAAAATTTTATGTATTTGAATCAATTTACTAATGTGATTTTGTACCTAAGACAAAATAAAATGACAAGGCGTAATATCTAGCTTAAGATCGAATGGCCAATGTGATGAATGTGAAAGTGTGTATATGTGATAAGGCCGAATGGCCAATGTGATGAATGTGAAAGTGCATACATGTGATAAGGCCGAATGGTTAATGTGATATATGTGTAAGTGAATATGTGATAAGGCCGAATGACCAATTGTGAAAAGTGTGCAATATTAGATATTTAATGAGGCCAAAGTTAGTAAAAATATAAATATATATTAAATGAATTATGCTGAGATTGTATCCGGGTTAGAGACCCGCTGGCTTCATGCTGGGATTGTATCCGGGTTTAAAGTCCCGCAGGCTTAATGCTGGTGAATTAAGTAAGATTATGATCTTGAATGTTCGCAGTGAGCTACCATCAAGTAATTACTATACATTTAAGATGTTCAGATACATATTACCTCCTCATTTGTAAGTTTACCTCAAAGTGAATCACTAGCATTCAAGAAAAACGTATATGTGATTGATTATTTTATTGCGAAAATGAGGATGACCTAATCAGTCTTGGTATGCTTGTATAATGTAGTATATACTAAGCTTTCATGTATGTACTCGTGTACATTCGGCCAACGATTCGGTGAATTATTAGTATTAAAGAATGATACATATGTGGGAATGATTATTATATCTTTGAATAAGGGAATAATCTATTCGGTCAATGGTTGTTAGTATGACAAAGTATTTGATTTAAATTTATCGTATGAGCTTTAAGTAAAGAAAAGTATGTGCTGAGATTTATATATGTAATTGTGCATATTCGGCCAAAAAGGCCTTATAAATTGAGAATAAATTGTATTCGGCTAGATGTACAAATGCAAGGGAAGGATTGTATTTTGTCAACCTACGTATATGTGATAAGGTTTATGTTTGGTTCTTTGCGTACCCATACTGTAATTCAATACATGCCACGTTGAAAAACTTGAAAGTTTTGATGCGATTATGAAATAAGGAATTAAGTTTTATATATATATATATTCATGTATGTGCATGAAACGAGTACGTTTGAGCAAGTGATTATGATTATTGAAAGAGTATATGTTATGCTAAATGAGTAGTGACTCTGTGAATCTATTCATGATAGATTATGATATTACTATGTGCTTCTAAATATGGAAACCAAACGTGGTAAAAGTATTATGTTTTAGTTTGATTGATTGAATTAGAAGTAGATATGAGGTTTCTAGATGCGAAAGACTATGTGAATCAAATTTGGAAGAAATAGATAAACTATATATGCGTGCATGAGGTTTGAACTATTTGATGGAATGGTGAGATCTCTTGATATTGTTAAACGGGGTTTCTACACGGTCTAAGACGATGAGGCTTAGTAATGAAACGACAGTTAAAGATGTTCAGTACATTAAGTTGGCCAGGTATGTATCAGGTACTCGTATGTGATTTTCAATTCGGATTAGATCAAAAGCATACAAAGCGATGCATATGTGAATAAGAGTATGAATGCAAATGTGACCACAGTCCATGTGACTATGATACATTTGGCCAATGTGTTATGCCATAAGAATGTATTCGATTAAACTATAATAGAGGCATTTAGATTGGAGTGTAATTATGAGCTAAGTGTGCCTTGTGAGCATACGAATATTTGACCATTTTGGTCATTATCATGAAATAATTTGTGGTAACTAAATGATGTGGTTATTGAAATTATAGTTCGTTATGGAGCTCTAGATTGACTTCATTGATTAGAAAAATCGAGTGATAAATGATAATTGAATTTGATTCTGCAAAATTATCGTTTTACTTAAGACTTACTAAGCTTATGTAAGCTTACTCCGTTTGTCTTTTGTCTTTGTTTTATAGATTGTGGACTCTGATTAGCAGCTCGGGGATCGTCAGCACTTCATCACACTATCTACTATTATGGAAACCTTGTGATTTGGATTTAGTTTATGGCATGTATAGGATATATTATACTAGAATGATATCATATCTATTGTTTATAAGCCATGCGAATATGGCATCTTTTGGAAGTCTACTTTTATAAGTTATAAGTTTGATCTTTGTTTGTGTTTAGAAAGTTAATTAAATGAACAATCTTTATTCACGAAAAAGAAAAAAAATGTTCAAAATTTTACTGTTTTGATCTGCTTCCAAATTTCCTGGTAACGCCTCGTCCTATTCCGGCGACAGTTACGGGATAGGGGTGTTACACTGTCATCTCCTGTCATAATTATGTCATCAACATAAACTATAAGGAGACTAATCTTACCCTTGTGATGTTTTGTAAAGAGGGTGTGATTAGCATTACTTTATCGATAGCCAAACGACACATGGCCTTTCTAAATCTTTCAAACCAGACTCTAGGATATTGCTTTAGTCTATATAGGACCTTTTTTAGTCTACATACCTTTCCTTAAGTATCTTTATCCTCGAATATAAATTTACTGTCATATACATTTCTTCCTTCAGGTCTCCATGTAAAAATACATTCTTTACATCAAACTGCTGTAAGCCCCAGTTGAGATTTGCTGCACATGATAGAAAAATCCTAATTGTGTTTAATTTAACAACTGGAGCAAATGTTTCTTGATAATCCACTCCGTATGTCTAAGTGAATCCTTACATTACTAATATGGCTTTGAGTCTTTCAGTTGAACCATCAACCTTATACTTGATAGTAAACACCCATTTGTAACCAACCATTTTCTGTTCCTCAAGAGAATTAACCAGTTCTCACGTCTTATTTTTTGCTAAAGTCTTATTTCTTAAATCATAGCCTTTTTCCATCTTGGATCAATAATAGCTTCTCTCCAATCCTGTGGAATAGACATAGAGAACAATGACAAAGCAAAAGCTTTATAGGATGGGGATAATGAATCATAAGAGACAAAGTCAAAGGTAGGATGTAAAGCGCAAGTTCTAACACATTTTCGTTGGGCTATTGGTAATTCTAAATCAGTAGCAAACTCAGGTAGAGAAGACTCACCTGATAGTAAAGAGTCAGGGCATAAAGTAGATTGTATAATGGCGTCTTCTTTCTTGCTTTTCCTAGTGTGTGTCCTTAAATCAAGCCTATCCAACAAATGTCCACTAGTCTTCTCTTGAACCAAAGTCTCTGCTGGAACTAAATTCTCCCTCGGAAGGGTAACAGAATAGGATATCATCTCTTCATTTTCAATAACCTCCCCTTAAAGAGATGGTCGTGATGAAGAAAAGTAGGGTCTATCCTCACAAAATGTTATATACATACTTAAGTAATACATTCTAGATGGTGGATGATAACATTTGTAACATTTCTATGTAGGAGAGTATCTAATGAAAACACATTTAACTGCTCGAGGATCTAGTTTTCTCCCATGTCGAAGATGAATGAAGTAAACACAACCAAAGACCTTCGGTGAAACTGGCTAATTCATCTTGCCCTACAAGGTTTCTATGGAACTTTTAAAATCAAGGACTCGAAGAGGCATCCAATTAATGAGATAAGAAACAACCAAAATTGTAACCCTCCAGTAAGGCTTTGGGAGGTTCATAGTGAACATAAGTGATTTAGCAACCTCCAAAAGATGTTGATGTTTTCTTTCGGTAACACCATTCTCAGCACTTGTACTTGGACAACTGGTTTGATGAAAAATCCCATATGAAACTTGGTTCCATTTTCAGTTCATAAAATCTAAACCTTTGTATCAAACTAAGTAGTAATCAATTTATGAAAAGAATAAAAACACGAGAAAATATTATTTTTAGACTTTAATAAAAATACCCATGTCATCCGAGTGCAACAATAAAAAAATGTAACAAACCAATGGTTACCAGATAAAAAAGTAAGGCGAGTAAGGCCCCAAACATCCAAATGAATAATCTTAAAAGGAATAGTACTTATATTATTTCGTAAAGGATAACTATTTCTTGTATGCTTAGCAAACTCACAGGCATCATAAACTAAAGAGTTTAACTGAGTTCTTGAAAACAAAGTAGGAAACATCTTGACAAGAACAGTAAATGATGGATGTCCTAACCACCTATGCCACTGAATTATCTCTCGATTGACATATTTATTGTCTCCAAATAAGCCTTGAGACATACTGGGCGATCGATCCAAAAGATATAAGTCATCACACAATCTACCATTGCCAATCGTTTTTCCTGTCTAGAGGTCCTAAAAGACACACTGATAATGAAAGAATTAAAGTTTAGAATGTAAGGCTTTAGTGATAGTACTAACAGATAAAAGGTTAACTAGGAATTTAGGAACATAGAGGATAGAAGAAAAAGTGAGATTGGGAGTACAAATAACAAACATGTTTCAGAGACAAAGGTACTGGAGCCATCGGCTATTCACACAATATCTTTATATGGACAAGTGGTATAGTTAAATAAATATTTGTTTGACCCTGTCATATATTTATTCGCACCGAAATCAATAATCTGAGATTCAGAAGTTGATGTAGCATTTAAAACAATACCTGATTTCACATGATTAGACTTGGCAATCAATGTAGAGTTCAATTAAGATAAGAGGTATTGGAGATGTTGAATCTCGTCTAAGGTAAAACTCTTAGTAGAAGTGGACTTGTCCTCTGTTGTCACATAATCTGAAAAATTTACCTGAGGCTGAGAATTACCCTCTTATTTTCCACCACAACCTTAGTGGGGTGACCATGCAACTTCCAGCATGAATTTTTAGTGTGTCGAGGCTTACCACAGTAGTCATACATCAAGTGATCCTTGTCAGACTTACCACCCGATGGACAATCCTAGTTAGCAATAACACTAGCTTTCTCAAGAGGTAGATTATAGAGCGTAACAACACGAAGACTCTCCTCTTGTTGTACATAGAAGTATGCCTCATGGAGAAAAGTGAACGAAGTTTTGCTAAGAATTCGAACTCGAATCTGATCATACTCAGTATTCAACCCATGCAAGAAATAAAAAAACGTGCTCTTTTTCCAACATCTTCTGAATTTTTTTGGCATCATTGGTGCAAAACACCTGAAAATCTGGATAATAATCAAGTTCCTGCCACAACCCACTTGATTTAACAAAGTATTAAGAAATCATTAGCTCCCTCTATTTTGTACCATGGACCTTATTACGAATCTCAAAAATTTTCTTATCATTCCCAACATAATAGTAAGTGAGAGAGGTAGCTTTCTAAATTTTTTATGCAGTATCAAACAACAAATAAGTTTTGGAAATATTGGGTTGCATAGAGTTGATAAGCCATACCATAACAATTGAATCCCGCTGACTAAACGTTGAATCAATGGGTTCAGGTTTCGACGTTGTACTCGTGATGTATCCCTGCAAGCCACAAACCTTGATAAACAACAAGCAGTACCTTGACCAAGCAAGGTAATTATGTTTATAAAGCTTCTCAAGACTAATTTGTGACCATGGATTATCGGTTGGAATCACGAGCTTCTCGTCTTTAGAGATAGTGCTGGAAAAAAAACAACCAATACAAAAAAAGTTGCTTGGAAAATTAGGGAAAAAAACACCTAAAAAGAATACAAAAGAGATAAAAAAAAACTTAGCAAAAAAACACCACCACTTAGAGGAAAATGACTGGAATGGAGTAGAGAGCACAATGACGACGTTGAAAAAACATGACAATAGTAGGTGAATGTCATGCGCAGCGCGTGAAACAAAGAGGCAGAAGCTTGAGACAACACGTGAGGCCCACATGCAGATCTTCTGGTCACCAAATTTTGGGGTTTCATCGACGAGTGGATGCCGACTCCAATGGTAGAGATGATGAAAGAAAAAATAAATAAAGCTAGGGTCTAAAGTACCAATTTTATGTTTCTATGATATTTTTTTTTGGAACAAATTTTAAAATTAGAAAAAATCCCAAAAAATCGGATAAAAAATTGATATCATGATGAAATCAGAGATGAATACTCTAATGTATCGAAGAAAAACTCACTCAAAAGTATGTATTTCTTAGAAATATGTATGGCTATTTATACATGATATATTGAATCAATTAAGGAAAGAATACCTTTAAATAAAATCCTTAAAAAGTAGATGTAAGCTCTAAAGTTATGCTATTCAATGCTATCAAATAATCAAAGATTCTCAACATTATTTTATTTGATTTTATTCCTTTCTTATAAATTTTAAATGGCAAATCAGCTTATTCATTTGAACGACAATCATATATTTGACGTTTGATTGTAAAGGATAAGAAACTTCATTAAATTGTTTAAATTTAAATAGTTAATTATTATGTTTTTTAGATTATTAATTTTTTATGTTTATATACTCAACCTAAATAGCAAAATTTGTAGATGTACATAAACAATTTAAGGGAAGGTGCATTGGAGGTCATTCATGGACACTTGCGAGATGCAAACTTTTTATATGTAGCTCACACGCTTGGGGCGACTAAATTGGATCCCCCACTCATTAGTGCTTTGGTTGAGAGATGGAGACCGGAGATGTACACGTTCCATTTTCCCTGTGGCGAGTGTATAATTACACTCGAAAACATCATCTTACAACTCGGTCTACCGGTCAATGGGGATGTCATTATGGGGCTAGTTGTTAGTGCCGATTAGAGTGCAACATGCAAGAAACTATTAGGTAAGGTGCCAAACAAGTTTAGGGGTAGCCGAAATGAGATAAGATGGTTAGAGAACAACTTCTAAACTATCGAGGCTTCAGCGAGCGACGTTGACAAGGTACAATTCGCATGCGCATTCATCTTGAGGTTGATCAAAGGTCTGCTAATGCCAGTTAAATCTCGCAATTTGGTGCATTTGAGGTGGCTACTACTACTAGTTGACTTGAAGGAATCAAGACAACTTAGTTGTGGATCAGCAGCACTAGCGACATTGTACCAAGAAATGTATTGAGCAATGATACCAGATAAAGCTAAAATCAGTGATTGCATGCTTCTTCTCCAATTGTGGGCATGGTATCGACTACCATTTTTACGGTCCCGAGTGGAACTCCTTTATGAATTCTCACTCGTCATATGGTAAAATTCATCCCATATTATCATTATCATTTTCATTTTTCATTATTGTAATTTTGAAATAACATATTATTTGAATAGGTGCAACAACCTCATGAGACATAGCGGTATATCGACTGAGCTTGCAAATATCTGACTAGCTCTAGACCAAAAACTAAAGATGAGTTTCGTTTATGAATTTCAAAGTTATATAATACGTATTCAAAAACTTGAAATTAAATATTGTGTACATTCTAAAAATTATAAATTCGTAATGCAATTTGTCTGGATACCATATTCGGGTCCGATGATTCAAGAATGCGTCCCGATTGAATTTTTTGTCAATCGCAACATCTAGCATATCAAAGAGCTATTGGTAATTTTTGTGATAGTTTGAGATGCAAAAATTCAATCGAGTCATAGGGCAGTTCAAGTGTACGCAACGTATTCCATCACAACTTTAGGAGTTCGATGACCTACACAAAACTAACTTGCGAGGGAGACTCGAGGAAGATTGACCAACATTCCATAAGAAGTACATCGAGATATAAGAGCGTAGGTACGATTTGTTGCCAACGCGTGAATCATTTCTCACATCGGAGTTGGTGACGTCTCTAAATTACATGGATTAGTTTAGGCATAATGACAAATTGTATATGCTGTTGGCTGCAGAAATGAGTAGGCAATGTCACCATAGGAGGCCAATACAATGGCCTATCAATCCTAGGTTATGAGGCAAAGACGCGACGGGATTGACATCTGCTCTATTTGCATTGGGGGACCTGATTGTCAAGCAACCTCCCGATCAATGTGGTTGTCATGCAACCTCCCGATCAATGTGGTTCATTTGTTTTTACTTCTAACCTAGGTTTTTTTGTCATAACCATCACAACATGCACACTCATTCCTCATATCATCACCTTTAGTTTCAGTTTATTTTACACAACCACCACATCATGCACAATCATTTCCTGCATCAACACATTCAGCACTAGTTTATTTTACACAAGCACCACAATAGGCCCCATCATTCCCTGCATCAACACATTCTCTAGGGATATATTATGTAGGACCGTTACACACCGTACCATATTACATGTTGATCTCGCCAAAAACACCAACGCATCCAGTATCATCTTCAATTCCTACTTTCAATCCGCAATTGGGCCACATAACACCATATAGTGGCCCATTGATAGTGTCGTAAACACCCCCAGCATCGTTGTTCTATCGAGGTGGGTTATGCTTGCAACCGTCGACTTAACCTGAAGGGATCTAAGATGGGCAGCTAGGACACAATCACAGTTAACCATAGAGGAAGGAGACGAAGTCAGCAATCAACTCCGACATGTCAAGGTGAAGTTGAAGTCAATGAGCAGCCGCCAAACCAAATAGTGCGATAGAACCTTAAGCGTGCCTAACGGCCACCTGGTTGTGGTACATATTTGGGATGCCTATGATTACGTTATTCTGTAATTTTGTAAATTTTTTTATATATTTTGTTTTACATATGAAATGTACACTTATTTACATGTACAGAACAAATTTATTAAATTGGTTTGATTTGTATGCAATCAAGTTGTGAGTTTAAAATTTACAATTTTAGTTTAATTTTACAATTCTAATAACTTGAATAATTCGAATAACAAATTTTATATGTAAAAATTATAAAAATTTCAAAAAAATAAAAAAAAAATAAATATAAAGAAAGTTAAAAAATTTAAAAACTTTCTAGAATAATAATTGTAGGGACCTAACTAAGTTAATTAATGAATCAAGTTTATCATACTAATGTATTTTTTTATTTTTCTTTGAAAAAGTTTTCAAATATACGTGCTGTGAAAAATAAAATAAAACAGAATAAACACACAGATTTTTATGTGGAAACCCTTTCGGGAAAAAACCACGGACAGAGAAGAAGAAAATTCACTATGTCGAATTCGAATTTAATACAAGAGGAATAGACTATGCCTATTTATAGGCATGTAAAGCAATATTCTAGTAAGACTGAAACACCTTATTCTAATCAATATCAAATAGATAGAATGTAATAAGGTTTAGAAAACCTTATTCTAAAATAAAATAAAATAAATGTAATTCTATATGGATTCTTTTTTTATTTTATTTTAGTACTATATTTTACTTAAATAAGGATTCGAGTCACTTAATTCTAACAATCTCCACCTTGACACGAATTCTCAATGAACAAGTTCTTCATTGCGAACTCTCAACGAACAAGTTCTCCACCTCTTCCACAAAACCCCTTAAGGGTTTAACTTCAACAATGAACACCAACCAAGTCTAAGCAATGCTCAAACTTGGTTATAGGAAGTGACTTAGTCATCATATCTGCAGGATTTTCATGAGTACTAATTTTGCTCACAACAATATCACCTCGAACAATAATATCATGAACAAAATGATACAGAACATCAATGTGTTTTGTTCTCTCATGAAACATTTGATCTTTTGTAAGAAAGATGGCACTCTGATTGTCACAGAATACTGTGCTGATTTGAAAGTCTTCATTGAGTTCATTAAAGAGTCCCTTCAACCAAATAGCTTCTTTACAAGCCTCAGTAATCGCCATGTACTCAGCTTCAGTGGTAGACAAAGCGACTGTAGTTTGCAAAGTGGCTTTCCAATTAATTGCACAACCTCCGATTGTAAAGACATAACCTGTGAGAGATATTCTTTTATCAAGATCTCCAGCAAGATCAACATCAACATACCCAATGACTCCATCTCTAGTTCTTCCAAACTATAAGCAAACATCAGTAGTACCTCGTAAGTATCTTAGAATCCACTGAACTGCTTTCCAGTGTTCTTTACCCGGATTCGCCATGTATCTGCTAACTACATTGACTGCATATGATAAATCTGGACGTGAACAAACCATAACATACATGAGAGATCCCACTACACTAGAGTATGGAACATGTGACATGTACTCAATCTCATCATCTGATTGTGGAGAAAAAACCAATGAAAGTCTGAAATGGGCTGCTAAAGGAGTACTAACAGGCTTAGCACTCTGCATATCGAACCTGCAAAGAACTTTCTCAATGTACCCCTTCTGACTTAGGTACAATTTACTTGTTTTTCTATCTCTGAGAATCTCCATTCCAAGTATCTTCTTTTCTGGTCCTAAATCCTTCATCTCAAATTCTTTACTTAGTTAGGTTTTGACCTTTCTTATCTCTCATTTATCTTTTGCTGCTATCAACATGTCATCAACATAAAGAAGTAGATACACAAAAGAACCATCACTGTTTTTCTTAAAGTAAACACAACTATCAAAACTACTTCTTTTGAAATCATGAGAAGTCATAAAGGAATCAAACCTCTTGTACCACTGTCTTGGTGATTGTTTCAAACCATAAAAGGACCTTTTCAGCAAGCAAACATAGTCCTCTTTTTCTGAGACTATAAAACCCTCTGGTTGTTGCATGTAAATATCCTCCTCAAGTTCTCCATGCAGAAATACAGTTTTTACATCTAACTGCTCAAGCTCCAAATCATGCATGGCCACAATACCAAGTAAAGCTCGAATCGAACTATGCTTAACAACTGGGGAGAATACATCTATGAAGTCCACTCCTGGAATTTGACTGTAACCCTTTGCAACAAGCCTTACTTTATATCTGGGTTCTTCAACTCCTGGAGTCCCTTCTTTCTTTTTAAACACCTATTTACAACGAACAGCCTTTTTACCTTTAGGAAGTTTCACAAGGTCCCATGTTCTGTTTTTGTGGAGTGATTCCATCTCTTCTTGCATAGCAAACATCCCCTTTTCTGAGTCTTCATAGCTAACCACCTCAGAATAATTAGATGGCTCTTGATTCGCATCTATATCTTCAGCTACATTTAAAGCATAAGTAACTAGATCAGCCTCGGCATACTTCTTTGGAGGTTTAATTTCTCTTCTAGTTCTACTTTTGGCGATAGAGTATTGTGGTGAAGAAGCAACTTTATTCTCAATTTTTGTTTTGGCTTGAGGAGTTAACTCTGTATTAATCTGATGCTCCACCTGCTTTTGATTTTCTTTATTGGAAGATTCTTTAAGATATAAGTTAGGTATCATAGCAGTTTCATCAAAAACAACATCTCTACTAATCACAACTTTTCTATTTTCAGGACACCATAACTTATACCCTTTTACACCAGCTTTATAACCAAGAAAAACGCATTTAATGGATCTCGGTTCTAATTTTCCATTATCAACATGAGCATACACATGACACACAAAGATCTTTAAATTAGAATAATTAGCAAGATTACCAGACCATACCTCTTGTGGAGTCTTTTTCGCAATGGCAACGGATGGAAATCGGTTGATCAAAAAACATGCAGTAGAAGCTGCTTCTGCTCAAAATGACTTTGGTAAGTTGGCATTTGACAACATACATCGAACCTTCTCCATGATCGTTCTGTTCATTCGTTCTGCAACGCCGTTTTGTTGTGGAGTATGACGAACTATCAAGTGTCTCATGATCCCTTCTGACTTGCACAATCTATTAAACTCATCAGAACAGAACTCTAAGCCATTGTCTGTACGGAGGTATTTTATCTGTTTTCCTGTCTATTTTTCAATCATAATTTTTCAAGGCTTAAATGCAGAAAACACATCACTTTTCTGCTTCAGGAAGAACGCCCAAACTTTTCTGGAAAAATCATCAATAAAGGTTGGCATATAATTAGCTCCACCTCTCAAAGACACTCTGGATGGCCCCCACAGATCAAAATGAATATACTCTAACATTCCCTTCTTGTTATGGATTCCTCTAGTGAATCGAACTCTCTTTTGCTTCCCAAAAACACAATGCTCACAAAAATTCAGTTTGCAAATTTCTTGCCCATCAAGAAGTCCTCTTTTGCTCAATTCTGCCATGCCATTCTAACTCATATGCGCTAGGCGCATATGCCAAAGTTTAGTAATATCACCATCTAGCAAGGAAGACGAAGCGACAGCTGCATCACCAGTAACAGTAGAACCCTACAAAACATATAACTTGGCAATCTTTCTCTACCCTTTCATCACAACAAGGGACCCTTTGGAAATCTTTAAAACCCCACTTTCAGCCGTGTATCTGTACCCTTTTGAATCAAGAGTACTCAACGAAATTAAATTTATTTTCAATTCTGGAACATGTCATACGTCACTAAGTGTTCTGACAACTCCATCAAACATCTTAACTTTAATTGTTCCAACATATGCGATTTTACACAAAGCATTATTTCCCATCAAAAAACACATTCAGACACTGTTTCGTAAGTTGTAAACCAATCCCGATTGAGAATCATGTGGAAGGAGCAGCCTGAATCAAGTATCTATTCCTCGCTTACTTTAGAATCATTAACAGAAGCGACTAGAAGTTCACCATCGCTGTAATTTTCTACAACATCAGCTTCACCGGAATTTTCTAGTTGTTTTCCCTTTTGATTCGCAGCCTCCCTTTTAATCTTGTTCTGTAGCTTATAGCACTCAGATTTAATGTGCCCTTTCTTCTTACAGAAGTTACAAGTTTTACCTCTGTTTGAAGACTTCGATCTACCTTTAAATTTACCACGAAGATTCCGTTCCTTTGTCCTACCACGATCATCATCAGCATTCCGATCTTGTCTCCTACGAACAATAAGACCCTCTCTCTGAGAGTCAGGTTTAACCACAAGATGCTTCATCTTACCATACGAGGTTAAAGAATCATAAACCTCATCAACTATGAGAGACTCGCGGCTATATAAAATCGTGTATCTAAAGGTTGAATAAGACGGGGGCAACGAACAAAGTAGAATCAACCCTAGATCTTCCTTCTCATACTGAACCTCCATGGCCTCCAAGTTTGAGAGAATTTCTTTAAACACTGTTAAGTGTTCGTGTACAGACGCACATTCCTCCAAACGATGAGCATAAAGACGCTGCTTCATATGCAACTTGCTTGTTAGAGTTTTCGACATACATATTTGTTCTAGCCTCTTCCATAATACAGCGGCAGTCTTCTCTTTCATCACATCCTGCAGAATTCCGTTGGAAAAATGCAGATGTAATTGTGTTAATGCTTTTCGATCCTTACGCTTCTTCTCTTCATCTGTTAATGTCGAAGGCATCTTATCTATCCCTAGCAGGGCATCCTCCAGATCCATCTGTGCAAGAACTGCTTACATCTTAATTTGTCACAACGCAAATTTGGTGTTGCAATCCAACAGTGAAATTTCATACTTCAAAGACGCCATTACCGTGATCGAGATGAACAACCCGGAAGCTCTGATACCAATTTGTGAAAAATAAAATAAAATAAAATAAAATAAACACACAGATTTTTACGTGGAAACCCTTTCGGGAAAAAACCACGGGAAGAGGAGAAAAAAATTCACTATGTCAAATTCAAATTTAATACAAGAGGAATAGACTATGCCTATTTATAGGCTTGTAAAGCCATATTCTAGTAAGACTGAAACACCTTATTCTAATCAATATCAAATAGATAGAATTTAATAAGGTTTAAGAAACCTTATTCTAAAATAAAATAAAAGAAGTGTAATTCTATATGGATTCTTCTTTTATTTTATTTTACCACTGTATTTTACTTAAATAAGGATTCGAGTCACTTAATTCTAACACGTGCTTTTAAATTTATGTGCTCTAACATAGAGTTAGTTATATAGGCACAAGATTATAATTTGACTCGAACAATTTCACTCAATTTGACTCACTTGAATTTCATTTCACTCAGCTCGATTCAAAAAAATTTTAAATTGAGTTAGGATGATAAAATATGATTCGTCAAATCGATTAACTCAAAATTTTTCACTCAATTCAACTTGATTCAATCAAACACTCACCCCTACTTTACAAGAAAAATTAATGAATAAACGAATAAGTTAATTGTCGAAATAATTTTTTTGAAAACGGGGATCGAGTTTGTATTTTGAAAAGAAAACGAAAATTGGGAGTCGCCACCAATCTTTTTTGTTTAGGTGTATCGTATCACCAAGAAGTTTGGTCATTTTAATAAAACATTTTAGTTTACTAAAATAATGATTTTGGTCTATGAAATTTGAAAAAACGGATTCGGGAGTCGGTTACGTACGAGGAAGGATTAGCACCCTCGTAACGCTCAAAATTGGTACCTAATTGATTAATTAATGTCTTTATGTCGAAAGTTGAAAAGATTTTAAAATAAATTTTAAAATATGATCCCTCTTTATGAATGTTTGGATAACTCGAGGTGGATATTAAGATTCTCTTGTTCTGAAGAAATAAAATATCACATCCAGCACGTAGGACACAACATTTCAAACCTTCGATACCAAAATCATTTCATGATTTACAAAACTCATGCATTGAAGTTTTAAAAAGGATATTCAGTTGTTCGGTCAAACGATAAATCAAAACCCAGCACGTAGGGCACAATTTCTCGAAATTTCCAAACACAAAATATTGCCTTGTTTTTTTAAAATTTAGAAAACATGAGTAAAATTCTAAAGGAATATTCGATTATTTGAACAAACGGGAAATTGCAACCTAGCACGATAGGGCACGATTCCCCGAATTTCCAAACTTCGAACATTGCCTTCATTTTAAAGAATTTTTAAAACATGAGTGAAATTCCAAAGGAATATTCGATAATTTTGAACAAACGAGAAATTTTAACCCAGCACGATAGGGCACGATTCCTCGAATTTCTAAACATCAAACATCGCTTTTGTTTTAAGGTTTAGAAAACGCGGACGAAATTTTAAAGGGAAATTTGATTATTTAAACAAATGAAAGATCGAAACCCAACACATTAGGGCACGATCTATCGAATTGCTAAACACCAAACTTCACCTTTATTTTATAAAGTCGACCCAAAATACATTAATTTGACTTGGAATGAAATAGAATCATGAACTTCGGATCAATACATTGAAAATTACAATGCGACAATTACGAATGAAAGGTGAAATTACAAACATGGAACAATATACATGGATAAAATGCTATACAAATGAGTGACAATAATATGAAAATAAGTGAACGAATTATAGTACACACAATGACAATAATCACTAAACATACATTATTTAAATATTAATAATTGAAGAGAAACGAAATGAACAATACGAACAATTTAAAATAAGCAATAAGACGATTCTAGACGAATAACATGTAGGAAAAAACAAGCTTGAAATAGACACTATGAAAAATAATTTAAAGTAAATAGTATTAAACAATTTAAAATCACTAATATTCCAGATAACAAAATAATATAAATAGAATAACTTAAAATAATAATTCAATAATTTAAGATTGCACATAAAAGCTTAGAATAAATGATATTATAAAAAAAAATTAACATGTAGAAGATGTGTACAAAAGTTTAACATAAATAACACATGAAATTTTTAAAATTAATAGTAGTAGAAAGATTTATAATAAGTAATAAAAAGAATTTAACACAATCATCATATAAAACGATATAACTTAATAACATATAAGAAATTTAAAATAAGTAATATATGTGTATATATACATAATATTTTAAAATACAAAGATGTATATAAAAATTTCAAAATAATACCTATAATAGTTTAAAAGAAATAACATATGTAAGATATTTAAAATTGATAATAATTTAAAATCCATGATATGTTCAAAAAAATAGAAATAATAATAATAGTATTAATAATGTAAATAAATACAAAAAGAAAATATATAATGTAACAAAATCAATATAAAATTAATTAGTTTAATAATATGATGATAACAATAGTAATAATATAATAATAATAAAGTAGAATAAAAGAATAATAATAATGCATTAGTAAGAATAATAATAGTAACTAAAGAATAAAAGTAATAATAATAAAAAATTTAACGTATACATAAGAAATAATAAATAAGTAAATAAACACATACTAAAATATATATGTAATAATGATGTTGGTGCAAAATGTCTAAATATGAGCAATATAAGAAATCTCAAAATAAATAATAAAAGATTTATAATAAACAATGAAAGGAATTTGAAATAGTTAACCTATAGAACAATTAACATATAAAATTTAAAATAGACAATATATATGTAATAGTTTAAAATATAATATATATGTATATATATAAATTCAAAATATATACAATGTAAAGTTTAAAATAAATATTGTATACAAAAGCCTAAAATAAATTATATTTAAAATAATATAACAAAACGATTTAAAGTAAGAGTTTGAGGACTGAATTAAAATCGAAGTAAAACTGCGGGGTGAAAATCGTAAATAATAGAAGCTGCTAGGGACTAAAATAGAGCGCGTGTAAACTAATAGGGATGAAAAATGAAAATAGACCAAACCCCAAAACGAAACGTTTTAACGTGGACCAATTCGAAACAGTGTGCAAAATCCAGGGAGAAATTAAAAGAATAAAAAATATGAATAAGGCCAAATCAAATGCCAATGCAAAAGGGAAGGGTTAATCGCGCAAATAACCCAATAAATGGAAACGCGCGGATCCTCCCCAGGTCGGGTCAACACGCGGGTAAGGGGGGCTGAAACGACGTTGTTTAGACGTCAAAAATCTGGCCCCTAAACGGTGCCGTTTTAAGGTTGTATAAAAGCCCAAATTTTTTTTAAACTTTCATTTCAGTTCTCATTTCTCAAAAAAAAAAACATAAGCTCTCAACTCTCTCAACCCTCTGCCTCTCTCCAGAGTTCGGCCACGGAACCGATCATCGGCCACCACGCCAGGCACTGTACACGGTGGTTGGAAATCGCCAAAAAGGTAAAAAAAATTATCTTTTTTTACTATATTTATATCTAAATATATATACTATTTTTGAGAAAAAAAGCATGTATAAATGTATTCGAAAAGAAAAGAAAAAGAAAAAAAAGGAAAAAAAAAATAACAGTGACCTTTGGTTTTTTAAATCTATTTTAAACTTCTCTTTTTTTTATTGTATTCTCCAAAAAAAACCCCATTACAACAGTTTTTCATGGCTTTATAGCCGAAATACATTATTTCATTCTACTTTTTTTTTCGTACAGTTTGCGTGTTCGTATTGCCTCTGTTCTGCTCTTTTTCTTGTTTCGTTTACAGGTCTTAGACGAAAATGATGGGACGAGGCAAGAATGGTCAGTCCTCGGGCGTTGGATGCGCCAATGAGGCACGTGGGGGAAGCGAAAGATGCGGAGACTGCTGGTACGGCGCACATGGGCAGCAGCACATAGGGACCTAGGGTTTTAGCTTTCCTTTCTGAAAGTTAAGGTTGTGGGCTAAACAGGCTTTAGGGTTTTTTTAGTTTTGGGCGTACAAAATTTGGGCCTTGTATTTTGAAATTTAGATTGTCAATATTTGGACTGTTTATTATATTGGGCCCGGGCCGGGCAAATTTGGGCATTTACATTAATGTTTTCACTGCATGAGTTAGTGTTTTAATTAACTCTTCTACAATTCAATAATTAATATTAACTTTGGCATGTGAGTTTTACACATGTGATTCCTACATTTTCTTCCATCAACTTTATCCCAGGAATCTTGGGTTGTAAGGGCTAAGAAGCAATCAAGTTTTGTGGTTGAAATGACCAAAGAGAAAACGCTCCTTACAGGGGGCGTTTTCATCTGACATGGTAGTGAAAACACTTCCTACAGGATGCATTTTCAAGCCACATGTCTAACATGTTACAGGAAAACGTCCACTGCAAGGAGCGTTTTCTCTCTGGCCATTTCAACCACTCCAGTTTGATTGTATCTGAACGCTATAACCCAGGATTCTCAGGATAATTTTTTTTCCTTTATACCCAACCCTGTCCCTTATATAAATGCCCATTCTTCATCGTCCTACTCATCACATCTCAATCTTCTCTAAATTGTTTTTTTTCTTCTTCTTGCGTGTTGAAAATTTCAGGTTTAAAGATTTATTTCTCTCTTACTTTGAGCGTGATGTAGTTATAGTTTTAAGTTGTGTTTGGGTTCACGGTGATTTCATAGAGCTCGGTAACCTACAAATTTCACATGTTGTACTAGTATAACGCTAGCACCTAAGAGCCGGGAGCGCTTTGCAACTCGAGGTCCAAGTTTACAATAGTTATGCTGTCAATAGATTACACATAAATGGGGTCATAGTTTACGATGCTAATAAAGGAATGACAACGAGTCGTCTCATCAAAAGAGCTCATTTCATAAAACTCAAACATATGTGCGATGAAGGAAAACGCAAGGGCCTTCCAATATAATCGAATTATTCATGTTGTCTATCTCCATCAAAGGTAGTGACCTTGTTAATATAACCTGTTACACCCCAATGCTGTCACAAGTTATAATAATGGGATCATCGCTTTCGGTGATGGTGGATAAGACGCATTACTTGATTGTACTAAAATGCCACTACGTTTTCTTCCTCATATTTATATTTGAGTTTTATAAAGCATCCTCTTCTGATGAGAAACTCGTTGTCATGCCTATATAACCACTGCCAACTACAACCTTATTTATGCTCCATCTTTTGACAGCATAATCTTTGTAAACTTGAAGCCCTAGTTACACTTTCACCCCAGACTGTATAATCATCGTCAACTAGGACCTTGAGTTGCAATGTGATCTTACTTCTTGGGTGATGGCTCCATACTCACATGGTAGATAAAATTTATAGGTCACCTAGTTCCACAACACCACCATAATTTCAAACCTTCTTTAAAATTGTAACCATGTCTATCTCAAACATGGATAAAAATCAATCTACAATTTTCTAATTTCCAACTGCAAGAAATTTTTTTTTTACCTAACTGAAAACGCATCCTAAAGGATTTGTTTTCACACATTTTTCTTTCTCTCTCAAAAAATAACGTAGATCAGTAAATTTTTAGGGTTTTAGCCTAGGTTTTCAATTATTTTTTTCAGCATATTTATAAAAATTAGCCCAAGAAAAGGTTATGTCTACTTTGAATTGAAGTAATTTCTCTTTTGACTTTTTAGACAAAAAGATTCTTTTACATAAAAATAATTGTAGTTAATATTTGATTAAAATATGCTCTAAATCCTTATATTTTTATACCTTTAAAATTTAAATATTCTATTTTTATTTTAAAGAATTTAGTCCTTTTACTATTCAAATTTAAATATACGAGTTCAATTGTTAATAACGTTAAATTTTTTTGTTAAATTTGAGTCCATTACAATGTTATTTTTCAAGTGAATATTTTTTTATTTTAAAATATTATATCAATAAATTTAATAAAATAATTTAATAATACTAATAATTAAACTTCAATATAAAAATAGAATAATTGAATTTCTAAAAATAAAAATAAAAAAATTAAATGTCAAATCAAGGGTAAAGTGGCAAATTATTTTGTGAAGCTTCTAAAGGAAACATTGGGCCATATTCCTCTTCTGTTCGGCTTTAGACGTTTTTGTAAAGAAAGAAAGTTCAGGGCCTAGTAATTAATTAGCCCAAAAAAGTACGGAAATTTTATGAATCTAAATATACCCACTAAAACCATCAAGTTAAGTAGAGACGAAAATCGAAAATATTTCTGTTCTTTTTTTGAGAGAGAGACAGCCGGCGGGAAGGCGTCGAGATCGGTAAGATTAATCACTCCCCACTTCCCATTTCTCATTTTTATCGCTCTTCTCTGACATTTTCAGCTCTCTTTTTTAACAAAAAAAATGTATTGATTATTTTGTTACTAATTTGGAGTTATGTCACCTTCCGATCTTACAGTGCCTGCCATTTTCATTTTCCAAATTTATAGTTCCATTTCCATTTTTAATTTCTACATCCAAAATTTCTTTGAAACTTTGTGGATTTGATTTTTTTTTTGTCTGGGACTGATCTGTTCATCTAATTTTATCTGTTTTAATTACTTGTAAGTATTAATTGAATCATGAGATTTAAGGACAAAAGATTTTATTTTTATTTGAAATGGTCTAGTGTGAACTTTTTCAGATTTAAACTAGTCAGTTGAAGCTGCCAGGCATTGGAACACGATGTCTACGGTTGAAGCACCACTGTATCCAATAGCTGTCCTGATAGATGAGCTAAAAAATGACGATATCCAACTTCGTTTAAACTCGATCCGTAGGCTTTCGACAATTGCACGTGCTCTCGGGGAAGATCGAACCAGGTTGGAATTAATTCCATTTCTCAGTGAAAACAATGATGATGACGATGAGGTGCTTCTTGCAATGGCTGAGGAGCTGGGAGTGTTTGTTCCCTATGTCGGGGGTGTTGAGCATGCCCATGTTTTGCTGACGCCTTTGGAAACCCTTTGCACTGTTGAGGAAACCTGTGTAAGGGTCAAAGCTGTTGAGTCATTATGCAAAATTGGATCTCAGATGAGGGAGAATGATTTGATTGAGCGGTTTACTCCTTTAGTTAAGGTTAGACTTTTCATATCTTGATTTGTTGTTATTTATTTCATTGCTGTATTTTCCTACTGTTTAGTGAGGTTTAGTTTCTGTTTACTATAAAACTCTCAATAAGGATTATTAAGTGCTTAATTTACATTGAAAAAAAAAAAGCTTTTTTGTTGCTTAAGCTGTGTGCCAAGAAACTATTCGGTGTAGGTTTGAAATTGAGTTTCTGATTTAGTTAAGCAAGCTATGGTAACTGGAGACAATGAATTTTGAAACCCTTTCAACTTTCAACTATTTGTGAAACATTTTTTATGTGAAGGACAATGAAAACAATAAAAGAATGGAATTTAAATAATAGTAAAGGTAGCTTGTTTTATTATTAAAAGTTTTCAAAATGGTTCTGTCTAAATGCATTCTCCCTCAAAGTAAAAAGCTGGTCCTTCCATACTGAAAACTTTCACATTGTCGCTTTAAAATATCATTTCCAGTTATAGTTCACTTACATAACCAAACATGCTTAAAACATAAAATCACTTAACTGTTAATACGTAATATTTAACACTTAACAATATCACCGGAGGCCCATCTGCAGCTAATATGGCCATAGTGGATAATAGTGAAAAAGAAAATAAGAAAACAGACTCATTTGATGGACTGGAGTTACTCCCACTTAGACATTACCTGTAATCAAATCCTACATGGATTATGTGTATTTCTTTGAGCCATTCTAGTTTGGCACCATTCTATTTTTTATGCAAACTACTCTTGGCTGCCATCCTTTATGGTTCCAATTTTTAAATTTTCAGAGGCTGGCTGCTGGAGAATGGTTTACAGCTCGAGTTTCAGCCTGTGGGCTGTTTCACATTGCTTATCCAAGTGCCCCTGAGACGTTGAAAACAGAATTACGGTCTATATACGGTCAACTATGTCAAGATGACATGCCCATGGTAAGAAGGTCTGCTGCGTCAAATCTGTGGAAATTTGCTGGAACAGTTGAATCTGCTCACTTGAAGGCTGACATCATGCAAATGTTTGAGGATCTTACGCAAGATGGTAATTTGAATGGTTTAGACATGCTTGGTTGAGGAAAATCTCTGTAGTTTTTAGCTTACATTATTTATCTTTCCACACGTGGATGCTGGTTCTGTGCTTCCTCTACTGCCGCCTGATTTTTGGTGATTGACTTCGTTTCCTTACTGGGGTTTTGTCAAGTATTCTTTAGGCCATCTTGCTCAAAAACAAAATTGATTTTTGTTTTCCATATTGAATGTACTTGACTAGTTTGTTAATTACTTGGTAATAGGCTAGCAGTCTTGCTTGACTTGTTATCAAATGTTGATGCAGGGCTTTCTTTTTTTTCTTTGCATCAAATTATAATAAGTGTGCCATGTAGAATATTGATGGATGTAAACTTAGCAACAAATAAAAGGTTAATCATCCTCCCAAGACTGCTTCAACCTGCAAGCGATTTGTGGGATATGGACATAGGGGAGGAAACCTGATAGCTTTGCAGGCAGGGTCTAGCCTCAGAATCATAGATTTATCATGCTGGAGTGTTGCAATGATAGATTCCTGATAAAACTGATATTATTAGTGTTTTTTAATGGTTATAGTAAAAGCATTAGTAGCTGAACTTGTATATTTATTCATTTAGTTTTTATGTATCTTACATTTATTTTTCATGAGTTCACACAAGAAACTTCTATAAATTTGTGTATCAGATCAAGATACAGTTCGATTATTGGCTGTTGAGGGATGTGCTGCTCTTGGAAAGTTGTTAGAGCCCCAGGATTGTGCTGCACGCATTCTCCCTGTAATTGTTAATTTCTCCCAGGTATATGTGTAGACACTTAATGTGAATTTCACTATTTGTCTCATTTAAATTTAATTTTGTGTGAGTTTTACAAATTTTATTGTCCTTTTCTTTTTATATAATCTTGTGTGCCATGTCTTATGGAAAAGTTAAAACTGTTGATAACCTTATGTTTACTGTTGCCACATGCTTTTGTAGCAGGTTATTTGTATTTCTTCTACTAATAATTTAATAATTCTTTTAATGCTGTATGATCTATTGGGTATCATATTAAAAGTGCATGAAGCTGTGGTTAGATGATATGGAGGTTGACTTTTGGAAGTCAGTCCTCAGGAAGTGACCAGAAGACTTTATTCTGTTGCATGGCAATATTTATAGTGTAGTTATACTGCTGTTTTGATCTATTTTCATGATCTAATAAACTCTTTTAAGCAACCAGAAGGGTATGGGGGTGCAAATGCTATTGAGTTTCCTGAGTTTTCTTTTGCATATAAAAGATTCTGTGATGATTTTAGGAAACTTTATCGTCAAAACAGTTTTGTGGATTCTACGTGCTCTTATATTTGCTCTATTTCTTGTAACTAACAGGATAAATCTTGGCGTGTGCGTTATATGGTTGCAAATCAATTATACGAACTTTGTGAAGCTCTGGGACCAGAGCCTATTAGGTATTTATTTATTGCAGAGCTGCTAATAAAATATACTATGTGATATAGATGGAATTTTGCCCCTGTACCATTATCAGTCCTGCTAACCTAAGGTGGAGTTTTTTTGGTGACTTCTTATACATGTCGATTGTGTTTTCAGGACTGATTTGCTTCCTGCATATGTGCGGTTACTTCGTGATAATGAGGCTGAAGTTCGCATTGCAGCTGCAGGAAAAGTAACTAAATTTTGTCAAATTTTGAGTCCAGAACTTGCAATCCAACACATTCTTCCATGTGTTAAGGTACATACAGTTATAATAAGAAGCTTCCGATCCTCTATGGAAATATCTTATTGGAGAATAAGTGCTCTGTGTTTCATGTTATGTTAAATACATTGGCCATCTTCTCATTTCAATGCATTGCAATTTACAAATACCTTTTACAGGAACTGTCATTGGATTCCTCCCAGCATGTCCGCGCTGCTTTGGCTTCAGTTGTGATGGGAATGGCTCCTGTCCTTGGGAAGGTAAGAGCATAGAGTAATTCCTTGATGAGGAAGTATCATAGACCGTAAGGGTTTTTTATGCTGGTAATGTATTATAGAGTAATTCCTCAATAAGGAAGATCGTAGAAATTAAGGTTTTTTAACGCTGATAATGTATTATAGAGTAATTCCTCGATAAGGAAGTATCATAGAAAGTAAGTTTTTTTTTTTTTTGGCTGGTAATTTATGACTAGTAAATACAAGCTAGAAATGATTGATTTTACCAATGTAAATTTCTCCTAGCAATTGAGTTTGGATATAATGTCTTTTTATTTGTATTCTTTACTTGTGGTTGTCTTAAATAGATTTCTCAATGTTGTGCTGGATGCATCAAGATTCTGGATTAAATTGCTTTTATGGGTTTATTGAACTCCATTTCATGGTCCTTGCAGGATGCAACAATCGAGCAGCTTCTTCCAATATTTCTCTCCCTTTTGAAGGATGAATTCCCTGATGTGCGGCTCAACGTAATCAGCAAACTTGATCAAGTGAATCAGGTTAGCTGCAACTTAAAGCTTCAGTGCTGTTTTCTGTCTGTGCTGATCTGCTTATCTTTTGCTACCTCAATTGCTTTGCTTTTGCTTGAAATTTCAATTTTTATTAACCATATAAACCAGTTGAAGCTGAATGGCAGGAGGTTCTCAGGAGTGGTTACTAATAATGAATAGATTCAAGTTTTAATACAACTCTCTATTTACTAGTGTACATGCTTTTAGTGCATCCTAGGTGTAACCTTTATGATTGAAAGTAACTGCATTCTCTCAAGCAGCTTTCAGGTTTTCTAAATTAACTCTTACTGGCAGGTTATTGGGATTGATCTATTGTCCCAATCCTTACTACCAGCCATTGTTGAGCTCGCTGAGGATAGGCATTGGAGGGTTCGACTTGCAATAATTGAGTATATACCATTATTGGCAAATCAGTTAGGGGTTGGGTTTTTTGATGATAAACTTGGTGGCCTTTGCATGCAATGGTTGCAGGATAAGGTTTGTGTCTTTCTCCTATCTTGCATGGAACGCATGTTATTAGTCATTGCCCAAAAATGTTTTCTTTGCATGTTGCCATATTTCTGTACTCTTTATCTTTCTCTTATAGTTTTTCACATTTTCTAGTTATTTCCTTAAAACCTTTCTGTATATCTAATATTTCTTTCATGAGTAGACTTATAGTTTTGGGGAACTATGCATTGAATAAAGATCCAGGACGAGATTCTCTAGTTATATTACTTTTGATGGCTTTAAGACAGGAAAGGAAAATTTCAAATAATTGAATATATTGTTGACTTTCTCATGAAATATTCTTTCCTTTCCAAGTTTTGTTTAGTTTGAAAAAGCACAATTTCCAAGAAAATGGTTATATAACCAGCATTTCAAGTCTTGTGGTAAATTGGAAGAGGAACATATTTAAGGGCAGCTAGGAGGGAGTAACATACAAACTGAGAACTCTATTTAATATGTGAATGCTTTTCTCATTGGGTTGTTAATTATTATACCCTGATTCCAAACAATGGTATGATTTCTATCTTAAGCACTATTGTGCATTGTAATTATTACAGGTTTACTCTATTCGAGATGCAGCTGCTAAAAATTTAAAGCGTCTTGCTGAAGAATTCGGCCCAGATTGGGCGATGCAGCATATTATTCCACAGGTCTGTCCAATAATATTGACAATTGATCTTCTTCACCCAAAAAGCAAGAAGTAAAAGCAAAAAAGTCATGTTTACTTTTACTACTGAAAGCAAATAAGAAGTGTAATCTGAAATTTAAACTGATGTCTGTCCTAGTCCTTCAGTCTGTGCTCTGTTTTATTAGCATCCTTATGGCCAAAAAATAAAATTTTATGCAGAATGGTTTCATGAAAGCTGCCCTGCTAATCTGCACCTTTTCTCATTGGGTTTGACAGTTTTGTTTAATGTGAAAGTTGGGGGTGTTATCTGATCAGGTACTAGAGATAGCTAATGATTCACACTATCTTCATCGGATGACCCTTCTTCGTGCCATTTCTCTCCTTGGTCCTGTTATGGGCTCAGAAATAACATGTTCTAAACTGTTGCCAGTTGTTGTCAATGCATCAAAAGACAGGTTGGTTAGCAAAAAGTTGATAATGAAGGTGTATTATGTATATAGTATTCCCCAATTAGTGATGTCTTTAACTGTTTGCTCTCTGCAGGGTTCCCAATATTAAGTTTAATGTTGCGAAGGTTTTGCAGTCTCTGATTTCAGTAGTTGATCAGTCTGTAAGTATTCCAATTTTTTATTTCGATTGCTTTTGGCTCTGCCTTCTTGATAATTTTGTAATGAATTGTTGCAATAGGTGGTGGAGAAGACGATACGTCCATGCTTGGTAGAGCTGAGTGAGGACCCAGATGTTGATGTCCGTTATTTTGCAGTCCAAGGACTTCAGTCAATCGATCAGGTCACCATGTCAAGCTAGGCCAGACCACTTTATTGGAGGCGTTTTTATTTATTTATTTTTGTTCATAAACAAGCAATCCTATTGTTGTAAAAGGGATTGGGCTGAAAAAATGGCTACTAGCCCATGGTCATGGGAAATGAAGAAACCAGAGAATCCCAAAAAATATTTCAAAGGGGGGTTGGTTGATCAACTTTACGTACCAAATAGGCAAATATTCATATTTTTATGGTTTAACCACTCGACTGATACGGTATCCGTCATAGCAGTCAAGTCAAGAAGTTGTTATTTGATACCCTTAATTATTGTTTTCCTCTTAATTCAGACGGTTTTCTTTTTAAAAATATAAATTCATTTAATTAAAATTATTTAGTATAATAAATTAAATTATCATAAAAGAAAAAAAGAATGTTATCAATCATGGCATGGCAAGAGGAGAGAAAACATGGCCTTATCAGCTGTTTCGGATGATGAAATTATCAAGTTTTGAGATTAAAGGTGAAAAATTTTGTATTGGGGACCCATTTTGAATCATAAAGTTTTCGTTATTTAGGTAAAATTTTAAATTTATTTAATTTTTTTGGAAAATTCCTTGATCAGATTCCATGAACTCAAATCATTTTCTTAGTCATGATTCAATGGTTTTGAAAGTGGAGTGTAAATACAAGGTCTGAATCATTCTTTCTAATCCACTTGGCTTCACAAACCAGTTCTCGAAGGGGTTTGTATTAAATAAATGCAATTAAGAGACAAACATGAACTAACATACAAAAAGTGGGACATTCAAAGATCCATTTGGAGACACTTAAAGTCATCAAGGTTTCTTTGGACCTGAAACATTGACCCTAAACAATGTTACTTCTTCTCCAGATTCTCCTATAAATTGTCCAACCACGCCACTTGCTCTTCAAGCCTTAATTTCCACCTTACTCCCAACTTCTCTTTTTCCCATGGACATGGACATGGACTATGAAGACGATGGCTTCTATGCTGAAATTAGAAGACAGATTCTACTTTTAACAGCTGAAGACGACGACGATTATCAACAAACTGAAACTAACAACTCCCCACCAACCAGGGGGGCTGCAAATCTATGTCGCTTAAGACATGCAAGTTATTTCAGTTGGTGTGCCGGCGAGAAAACGAACTCAGCTCCAACTTGGCTTTCAAATCTATGGAGAAATGATAATAGCAATAGAAGTGGTACTGGAGTGTTCATCCCCCACATCAACAATTCCAGAAGATGGCGGAGGCCTTCAAGAATGCGCAAGAGAAAAAACACACAGGCCACAACCAAACAATCATGAACCAGACAGGAGAATATACATCTTAAGCTTTGTCGGTTACTTTCAAAGATCTAAATGTTAATAATAATATGTTGTTAAATACTTTCAAGCATTAAAGTGTCCTACCTAACATACAGCGCTATTTAGAATAATGCCAACTCTATAGGCCAATATTGGAAAATTTTCTCACTTTAGTAAATGAAATTACAACCATAGCATAACCATCATGTTTCTACATGGCCATCCCATCACCTTCAATGGGTTGTGAAAGAAGGTGCAATATATGGCAGAACCACATCAATATGTGCAAAAAGCATTAATGAAATCAACAAAAGCTTCATGGAATGAAAGAATTATCATTAGTTTCTGGGTCGAGCTAACCATAAAGAGCTAAGTGCCCGAAGGCGTGAGTTGTAATCACTAAAAACTAGCAGGGCTCGGGCTGCTTGGCGAGTGGTTAAAATCCGATGCATTTGCTGCAGAGTTTGGTGTCTCAATAGGTCAGCCTGGTGAAGGAAGTTCTCCAAAGTAGCAAGCTTGCTCATTGCAATAGCCATCTGGCTCATGTAATCTGCAACATTCCCGGAGGCAGTAGGACCCAAACATGCAGATGAAAGAGTGTCTACCAGAGCTTGTTGCAAAGCTTCCATTCCTTGTGATAAGGCATCTTCAGCTTGTTGGGAGGATTGCTGTAGATTACATATGCCCATTAATTGTTGGTCTGTCAAAGGCTCAAGGTGGTTTCCAAGTATCTAAAGTATCAAAATCAAAGAGCTGTCACACAAAACGGATACTTCAAAAGAAAGATAATAGAATGAGAAAAATATCGAAAGAGTAAAACACCTTGAGAAGTTCGGACGAACGGAATCCGCCCAACCACATAAAACACCTCTCTGCAGGTGTTTTCCACATGCCAGAAAGCATATGAAATGCATCTGCCTTTACACCAATGCTTTTTAGCTTGAAAACTTCATCATAATGTGCCATCACACTCTCAACAAGAATGCGCAATTCACTGTCTCCTAGATGAGAATTAAGACCTGATCTTAGGTCATTAATCAGCCGTTGATGCTCATTGAGCCAGTGAGCATAGTCCATGTCAAAGGCCAGGGCTGCTGAAAGTATAACCATTGAACCATGTGAGGAAATCATCTCTACAATATGTTTTATAAGCTATTGCTTTTATCTCTAATGGTCCCATTATACTGCACGATACACTAATCTACTACATAATTTACTACAATGCAGGGAATATGGTCCTCCATGCAACATGATTAACTTCATCACTGAATATATGAGCATGCAGATGGTAGGCAATGCTTGAGATCACAAGTTTAAAGCGTTGAAAAGCATTACCACATACAACTGGTACTGCCATTGGTGGCTAGTGCGTTTGCAGTTACCATGAACTAAAAATCTTACGGGATAGCTTATAGAGGAAAGAACGAAAAAAGAAGAAACTAGTTAAACACCATGAACAGTGTCGAAAACTTCCTCACCATTTCCACTAACAGAAAGGCCGTGGCCACCGGAAAGTCCAGACACAATAAAAATACCCTACATTAAAACATGAAGGTAATTAGACACAAAGATAGCTTTGGTTTATACACCAATTAAAATGCCTTTTGACCTATGGGGTCGGATCAATAAAAACATAATAAAATGAACTACTCCGCATACCTGCTGTCGTGCTTTTTGAAGCTCTTGCTCTAGTTGTGTAAGCCTAAGTCGACTGCTCTCAAGCTGCTGGACGTATGCCTATCCAAAAACAAAACTCTATAAACGATCCAACCAGATGCATCTGGTTTAATATTCACCTGAGGACTTAAGACACTGGGGTGTACCACTTCCATATTTTATTTGAGGTGTGGAATTAAACACTTTAAGAAAAAGGTAAATCAACTACACCTAAAAGGTCACTCAAGTTTTATTCCAATACCTTGTACAACTATTGTCAGCAACATTCCATTAAGGCGCAACAGATGATATATCCATCATGCTAAAACCCAATGCCATGCATCCTACCTTTCCATTACATGGATACAACCTCAATTTGTTCTTCCATACTGACCACTATAATGACTAATCCTTAACACTCAAAAGGTTGATTCACGATAAAGTGAACATGTACTTAAATTCCATACTTCACAACTTAAGGCCTAATCACTCAGACCCCTAAAATCCCATTTATCCACCACAGAGAAATAAAGAGCTAAAAAGAAAAAAAAAACATTATAACCAGCAATAAACACGTTACTTTCTTTCTCAATCTACTCTTCCTTGCAGCTTCTCGATTTTGAGCCAGCCGCCGAAGTGTCTGTAAGCAAAAAGGCAACTCAGTTAGCTTTCGAAAATTGAAACTAAACCCCACCACAACTTAAATAATGTTACAACCTTTTGATCACCAGTTTTTGACTTGGACTGATCCACGGTTATAATAGCTCCATGTTGAAGCTGCAAGACCATTACCAATTATGAACTAATAATTATCCCCATTAATTCCTAGTTATCAAGAAGTACCATGAGTTTCTACTACTACACCTTTAGCAAAACTTTTAGAACAAAACATGATCTTTAGCAGTTGAACATTGAAGAAACAGAGAGACAAAACCTGGTTTTTATCATCAGTGTCAACATCAGTAGAAGTGTCAGTCTGTTGGCTATTATCAGCAAGGCCAGAGTCACCCCAGTTTTCAATATGCCCATTCCCCAACGTTGTCCCTTTCTGATACATGAACTGCCCTGTATCCAAACACCCCGTCCCACTTGAAACTATCTCTGCTGCCCTGATTCCCTGCAGCAAAGCAAAAACATTTGCATACAACATCAGCACTATACAGAAATATGTACAAAGAGAAAGATTGGTTTGAGTACCGTGTTGAAGGCGTCATAGTGCAAGCTATTGCCAACAACATCAACATTACTGGATTTTAAACTAAAAATGGAGCCTACAAGAAAATTTTATAAACAGAAAAAGGTAGTTAGGAAAGCTTAAAGTAGCAAAGAGCAGTAAAGAATATATATATATATATACATAAAAGCATGCATTTTTAGATAAAAAGAGAATACCTGAGCTTAAGTCAACAGAATCATCGTGATGAAAAGCATTAGCGGGATTAAAATCGTCGTCCCCCCTGTTTTTCAACTCAAAACACAAACAAAAAACGGAAGACACCGAAAAGAGTTAGGGAAAAAGTCTTTGTTTTCTCTTTTACATGCATAAACAAAAGTGTAACCATTGAGACGTGTATACCAAAACGATGCCTTAAGGTGAAGGGCAAGTAAATATACCTAAGAAAAAAAGAAGAGTGGCAAAACATGTCTGGGGTAGTATGAGGTGCTGCAGCTTTGAAGCTCTGCATTTTCTTTTTTCTAAGAACAGAAAAAAAGGGGGATGAAAGAAAGAGACAGGTAAGTGGGAGAAAGAAGAATGAAAAATGGAAAATCCTTGGGGAAGGATCTTTAATGGAGGGTAGGATAGATAGAGGTGATTTTTTTTTGGTTTTGTTTTATATGAGTTTCCGAAAAAAAATCACCTCAGGCTTTTTTATTAATGCGTTCAGATTTGGGATTTTAGTTTCCCAATAAAAACCTCCCCATTGTTTCCTGTATCATCCTCTCCTTGATGAGCGTCTGTTTCACTCTCCCATTTGTTTTGCTGGTGTCAAACTTTTTTTTTGGCTTGTGGTAGATGATAAAAGATTTAGCAGCAGTGTGGGTTTTTTTTACGTGCATGTTACGTTGTGAAGTTCCATATTTGCACGCACTGTAGATGCAAGTGAGTAATGGTAAAGAGCTCACACCCCAAGACAAGATTGAAAACAAAAGTCCCGACCTTACTTGTACCCTTGTCTTCGCCTTTCACTCTCTCTCTTCAATTGATCCTCTCTGTTAGTTTTGTCTCTGAACCGAATAGGTGATGATGATGACATATGATGATTCTTTCTTCCTATTTCTCTGCTTGTTTGTTTTATAAACTTAGACTTGATGGTGCCCTTTGTATTGCTTGGATTAGATTGGATTCCTTCTCTAGTTTTTATTTATTTTGGTTACATTACACAAATTTTTAGAGTTGCTTCACACCAAGAAGGTATATAGAGCCATTTGTTTTTCTCAAAGGATATTATTAATATTATAACATCACTAAAAAATAATATAAAATATTTCAGAAATATTAGAAAATTTAGTAAAAATTATAACTAAAGACTTATATAAATTAAATCATATATAAAAAGAAAGAAAATTACATTTGATTCAAGCATCCGTCACTTAAAAGAGAACAAAGCAAAGAAGACTCGAGCCACATCGTGAGTGATTTTAACACTTAGGGATAAAAGCTGCTAGCAAACAAAGTGAGCAAATCACCTTATGCCCTTTTCTAGATACTTGCTTCGGTGGCGATGGAAACAACATTGCGAAACTGAAAACAACAAATGTGCAGTTACTAGAAAACAACACAATCAAAACGAGTCATAGAGAAGTTGAGAAACTAGAACACAAAAGATCCGAAAAACACGAGCCTCTAGTATAGTCATTTTTTTTTGGTGGTTTGATGGTCTCATATTATTATTTGAGTAGAGTTTTTTTAAGATTATTCTCATTCCTTTCATTTAAGGGAGAGAAATAAAATTTTGAAGCATTCACTTTTATGATGTCATTTATGTAAAACTTAATTGTAGATTCGATATAGGATTATGGATGAAATTTGATCACTTAATGTAAAAATAGATTTGATGGAATTATCGAAAAGATGATGAATTTGACATTATCATTCTTATTGCTCGATTAGAAAACACTTAAAAAGGATGAATATTTGTCCTACCACTTGGATATGAGATTCACCATAACTTAACTTTTAAATCATAAAACTGTAAGAAAAAAAGAAAGATATTTAACACTCCAAAAATTACCATCTAACAACGATTGCATGAGGCTTCAACCAATGGCATTGTATGAAGCGTATACATATACGTAGTGATGTAAGTGGAGAGCAGAGTGTCTTAAATAGCTCTGCTTTGGGGAAGTGAGAGTGCGATAATTTATTAATCCATGAAAACAACATTAATGAGACTGAACTCATCTAATTTACAACACCCAATGCCAATGTGCAGACTACATTTATTATGCTTTTATTACCTACATGATATCTATTTATAAAATCTTTGTCTAAAACAGCAAGTCAAGTTCTTCAATTAAATTCGGGGGAGAGAGAAGCATTTGATACGGCTACCGTACACTTATGGCCTGCCCAACTGCCAAACAACAGGACGACTCGACTGCTTTTATTTTTTATATTTATTATATTCTACACTACCAAGGTTACACCACCACCACTTGGACTAGAACTACAACCCAAAATGAAAATATATCAACCAAACAAAATGGATGAAAGAATATATAGTGAAATAAATGGAATTTTTTACAAAAATATTACTTAATTTAATATATCCGTTATTAAATTAAATCATCCCTGTTTCAATGTTAATAAATTGAGTTATGAATAATTTAAGTAAATGAAAAAGAAATGGATTCTCAAAACTCACCATCTGCACCAACCAACCAATCCATCAGTCCCAGCCTCTTCCCACATATCTGTTCCTATAAATAAACAATTCCAAAGCTGCCCACTACTCTCTGAAACCACCCCAGCCTTAAGTCAGTATCATACGAATAATTTAGGGAAAAGAAAAGAGATGCCACTTTTTTATGAAATAAATCCTTCAACTAAAATTTTGTTTGCATTTCCAAACAAAGTCATTTATATTTGGAATAATAAACACACACAACAACAGTTTGTTTCAAAGATGGAATATATCTTGCATGTGGGTGTCATGCTGGTTTTGAGTCTATCTCCCTGGCTAGTGCACTCCTATGCTGAAGACGCTGGTGCAGCTTTTCCGACATTTGGTTAAAGAACTGAGGATCCCATTTTTGAATCAACAACGGGTCTTCCGCATAGCAGATGTATATAGATGTCACTGCACTTTCTACTACCACCATTGCTAGTCCTACCTGCAGCAGCCCCAATATTTCCAACAAAAATAACCGGCAGAAATATTAGAAGAGATAGGGGTCTATTTTAAAAAGACAAACAAGATTAAGGTCTATTTTACAACGCGTTAACCTTAAACCAAATTGAGCAACAAAGATTTACTACTACTGATTATGAATAGGGTTGGTTAACTATAGCAGTCTTTAGTTGGAGAATAGAAAAATACACTTACCAAGACCATTCCCATCAACATTGCAGTGGACCCGACCATGATCACTCTGTCACTCCATGTCATCCATGTCCAAACACCAGCACAAGTTCCTGTGATAAGCCCACCCAAGACGGTACCCATGAGCAGAACGGCACCAGAACAATCATAGGCCACTAGAGCTTCAACTCCAGTTGACTGGAATAACTCCCAGGCATCTCTTGCTGCTCGGTTAAAACCTTTGCCATAAACAGCTATCTGGTAGAAACAGAGCAAGCAAAACCATACTACAGTTAATGGAATATCGTTCATAGGAATTCATAACAGCAGACACATTATACAGCTCTCACTACGACTAATATGAGAAATCAACTGGTCTAGTTTAAAAACAGAAAACCTTCTTTGTGGCTAAACCTGTCATCAACCACCCAACAGACGGAAGGAAAAACGAAAGATTCTCTTGCCTGGAAAATTCATGGGATAAATGGACATGTCTAAAATAACAAAGCGACAAATCACTCTACAACTCCTGGGAACGCCCTTCCATCCAACAAACGACGTCTAAGTTACTATTTTGATATTCCCCTAAGATACATGAATGATATCATGAAGTTGAATCAGTATTTAGTGTCAATATAAGAAGGCTAAAATAGTGGATGTAATGTTGCTACATGTGCTGTAAGGAATTAGTTACGAGTTCATTAGAAAGATTACTAAGAGAAGTTCATAAAATTACCTGGACGTAGGCATACTTGTTGAAAAATCGAACAAGGGTCTCCACAAGTTGAAACAAAAAATCCACACAGCAAAACAAACACTCATTGTTGCCAATTTTTGACCGGAATCCCCTGATCTAAAATGCATTTTGAAATTAAATACTGAAATAGAAAGCATTCATTTAAACCTTGAAAAATAAAATTAGTAATCCAGTCAGAGAAAAGCAAATGCTGGAATGCTTGCCTTCCACCGCAGAGTCCGAATAGCAGCTGTGAAAAGTGACCCATAGCAAATGCTCCCAAAAGACGTTGTTACAGCATATCGTAGAGATTTCATCAATGGATTGGGAGGCATTGATGAAGCATTTCGACCACCATGAATTAGTACAAGAAACACCAGCCCAGAGACTATAACATGTACAGTATTGCAGAGGACAGCACCTGTCCAAAACAAGCTTACAGAGAGAACCTACAAGTTCAAATGACAGCATTACTATTTATATCACTACGTAATCAATCATTTTTCTAATAGCACTCTCCTGTAACTCTCATTGCAGTAACAACAAATGGAATAAAGGGCAAAACTTGCCAGCTCACCACAAGAAGCCACCAGCGTCCGAGGTCACCCCTGCTTGAAGCCACAACACCAGCTGCACCAAAAGACCATATGCCCATCCACAAGAGCATGACTGCCATAAATGCATAGGCAACTCTCATAACTTCAGGAAGACTCCATACCATCTTTACAGCTTTTTGCAAGACCAGCATGGTGAATGGAAGTCTGTCAAAACAGAAAAATAATCTGGTCAAGGTAGGTTTTGTAAGATCTGATATTCCAAAACAGAATTATCTACTCCTAACCACGTTGAAATGATCAGAGATCTACAAACCTTGGCATAATATTAGCATGCATATGATTCTCCATTATAATGAGTAATCACCCCATAAAAGATAGAATATTCATGCATACTATGCATTCACTACTAGACAGATCATGAGCTAATGCAAACATAATTTCATTTTCTATGAGGAAAACTGATCCTCGTTGATACAAAAATGGGCAGACTCAATTTCGTGACTCTTTTCCTAATTCTAATAAAGTTATCTCAATTGCACAAACCAACGCTCAAGCATCTCTTTGTTCTCAATCCAAGCCATCAAAACCAAAACTTACATTTCAATTCCTAAAAAGGTTGTTCGAAACCTCGGTAGAACACCAACTAGCGTTACTCCAACATTACTATCAATTTGATAAATTGGAAAAAGAAATGGCCTAAAATCTATAAAAGCTAAACAAGGAAATATTTCAGCCAACGAAAGGAATTTTGAACAGTAAGTTGAAAGATAAATGAGTTGTAACCTATTCTTTTGTCTCTTTAAAGCATCCGACAAAGAATAAATCTTAGGTGACAAATTTCGAGATTACAAAAGAATAGCCCCAAACCATACCTGTCTACAACTGATATTACGTACAAGAACTGCAGCGCAGCACCGGTTGCAAATGCCACACCCCAAAAAAATTGTTTACACCAAAAACATAAAACACTAATCACAGCAAGGTATGTTGTCAAAATGTGAACTGAAACCTTCATCATTAGGTTAGCATGAGAACCAAGCAACAACAACCAAATACATCCAAGGGCGGCCACAACCCCACCGGCAACAGCATACTTGGGCCAATAATTCTCCGTCAATCCATTATTATGCTCCCAAACTCGATTCGTATATCTATCGATGTTTAGCCTATCTGATTTCTTAAACCTATTGAGTCCAAGAAGCACGAGCACAAATCCCAACGCAATTAAATGAAGCATGAATATTGCTAACCAGAAAACATCACGCCAACGTCGCACCTTTGGAGAAAACGTGTCGCCATCATCTATCATTCTCCCATTCCTCCTTACATTCTGCAAAAAGAAATATATATAATATATATCCATCATGCCAGTATAGTATTAACTGACACTTATCCCGTGAGACTTGCAGGTGGTATCTCCATTAACCGAGACGCTACACCTCCGCGAACCCTTCAGGGCTCTCGGCGCAGAGGGGAGATAAAACCCCACTAGGACAATACCAACCACTGTTGGGGGAAGACACCAACAAAGATCATGACTTTCTTTTTCTTTTTCATAAAAGGGAAAAGTTGGGAATTCAGATTATAGTTTGTTGAATAAACTGAAGAGGACAAGATATAAAGCTACATCACAATCAATATGAACAAGAAGAAAAAAGGTAGGATGTTTGATTGGGGGTGGGGGTAGTTATTTGAGTAGAATTGTAGAAATGAAATGAAAAAAAGAAAAGGGGCTTACCTGATCGACGGTAGCGATGGAAGCAGAATCGGAGGAAGATGAAGAGGAAGAGGAAGAGGAAGAGATATTGGAGTCAGTCATGGGGCTAGTGGTAGTGGATTAATTCGAGCATTGCTTTTTCCTTTTTCAGTCATAAGAGTAAAGGTGATGGAACTATTAATTTACTAATATTATGATTATACGTAAAAGCATTTTACAGTTTCTTTTTAAGTCCTTAGCTGGTGGTTTTAATTGGCCTTCGGAAATTCAGCTTCTCCTCATATAGCAATTTGGTCCCTTAAATCTCTTAAAGCTTTCGGTCCGAATGGATTACATCAACGGTGTTGGCTTGACGATTTCAAGGATCCGTTCCAAAGGCCCTTTCCAAGACCTTATTACTCTCATTCCTAAATTTAAAGATGTCTCTTCTATCTCTCAATTTCCACCTATGCAACTTCATCTTGATAAATTAGAATGGAAGTTTATCAGGAAACTACTCAGTTTCTTTGGTTTATGTTCCTAGATTACCATTCATGCAGCAAAAATACTTCGGTGAACTCTCTAAGAATAATAATAATCTCTTTAAGAGTGACGAACTCACAACACCAAACGAATATATATGCAAGACTAAACATGATAAATTCTTAGAAATTGTGAACCCACCAAAATTGGTGAGCCCTCTGAGATTGGCGAGCTCATGATATTGGCGAGAAAGATGCGAACTACGGTCGCGAGAAAAAATGTGAGCTGTCTGAAGTTAAATCTTAAAATTATAAAGAAACTAAATTTAAAGAACTTGCGTGCAAGTTATGTTATATAGTTTTTTAATATTTAGTATTTATTAACTTAATATATTTAATATTTATTAGCATAAAATCTTTGAGAGTTTAACTTAATAAAAATACTCTCATATTATTTTAATAGCGTTACTAAACTAAATTTCTTAAAATAAAGATGTCTTAATATGAAAATATATACTGTTAAATCGAAAGTGAATGCTTCAAGTTGGAGCGAATTCAATATCACTGTTGATATTTTAGTAATTAGATGTAAATAAGTTCTCTTTTATATTACTTTAATGTATTTTTTGTTTAAATTTATTCTGAATATATCTAACTTTTAGTTTATAATGCTTTTTATTAAATTGAATCATATTTTTAAATATATTATTTATGATTTGTAGGATACATAATCGGTAAAATTAGGCGTAAAAGTGGTTTTTTTTTTTAAATTATGATGTCAATTTTAGGAGAGAGAAGAGAAAGCACGTTCAGCGATAAAAATCAACAGATTTTTAAATGTTGTCTCACTAACAGTAAAAAAAATAATGGCCAACGATAACTTTATTTTTACCTTATAAATATCTCTAAATTTCATTTTTTTTCATTTACATCCTTCTTTCAACTCTCTCAAATTCTCTCAAATTTTTTTGTTCTAAATTTATTGATATTCTCATTTAAAAATATAAATTTTTAATTATCTCGTATTTTATTCGTTCAAATTAATTTCTCACAAATGGTTGCCTCCCTAATTCGTTTTGACGACAAGCATATTTTTGTTGCCCAAGCAACAATGGTAAGACGAAATTTTAAATTTTGTTATTTTTAATTATGTTAAACTTAATTAATTGTTTTTTGATAATTTGAAATAATTTTTTTATGTTATAAATAGGCGGACGATTGTGTTTTGGAGGGGTTCATACATAATATGGGAAAGCTTTCGGTCCCTCAAATTTGTAGCTACTTACAAGAGGTTGGATTCTTGAACACTTCTCACATGCTCTGAGGCTGCAAACTCAATCCTACACTAATCAGCGCATTGGTGGAAAGATGGAGGCCTGAAACACACACTTTCCATTTTTCATGCGGCAAGTGTACAATCACACTCAAGGACGTAGCGTTACAACTAGATCTGCCAGTAGATGGGCCAGTCATCATGGGATCAGCGGTCATTCCTAGTAAAGTGGACCTCTCTAGAGCAATATTGCGAAGGTCCCGAACAGGTTTGATGGTGACCAGATATCAATCAATTTGTTCGAGGATAATTTTAAAGAGCTTTCTGAAGACCTAGCAGAGGAGGTCATAGAACAATACGCCTGAGCATTCATCATGAAGATAATTGGGGGAATTTTAATGCTCGATAAATATCTAAATTTGGTGCACATACGGTGGTTACTACATCTAATGAACTTCACCGAATGCGGAAAACTAAGTTGGGGATTTTCTATCTTGTCCAAGTTATATCGAGAGCTGTGTCAAGCTACGATACCGAATGCGATGTCCATTGGTGGTTGCCTGTTTCTGCTGCAATCGTGGGCCTGGTGGCGACTACCGTTTTTACGTCACAAAGTGACCGACCCATTAGTGTTCTTATTGGTGAAGAGGCAAAAATTTTAAAGTTATTAATAAATATGTAGTTTGTACAGTAAATATTTTTATTTATTATATGTTTCGACTAACATATCGCCTGTACAAGTGAAACCATGGGCCGAGTTACGTAAGATTACTGGAGGAGCTTAAAGATTTTAGGTTGCTGTTAGATCAACATTCTGAAGCCGAGCTTAGTTACTTATTCTTTCAAACATATATTAATTATGCAATTATTAGTAAAAAAAAATCATACGTAACAATATTTATAATTCTACTTTTTAGTTTGAATGGATGTACACCAACGCTGATATCATAATTTGAATACCGCTAGAAGTATTTTGGGACTAGGATATTTGGGACGCAAAGGTGCCATTGGTAGTATACAGGATGATGGAAATGCACGATGAATGACGATTACTGGGCAGAGAAGCACAAGGTGCAAATCTAGACTTGAGATCATGGGATGAAATCCTTACCTGTTCACGAACCATTTTTCTCAATGGACACGTCGACAAATAACGATTACAAGATGTGGTTCAGAGTCGTCAGAAAGTCGTATCTACTATTGCCAAAGGCGAAGAGTAGGCAAATTCGACCGAAGAAGCAATGACAACCGTCACAGTAGCAGTATAGGAGGGGATGTGGTCGCACAACAGGTTTGTCATCGGCTCCGGCAGAAGAAGCGCTGCCTATGTTTATGCAATTTTCGGGTCAGTTCACTTTACTTGTTCCTCTTTATTTCACTAACCCCATGCTTTCTTCATAAGTATTGCATTTCGCACTACTGTGGTATGTGAGCAGTTCTTCTGTTTCGATAGGTACATGTTTTAGGGCATCGACTTCTCTCGTATTGGATCACCGGTATACCTCATGGTGCAGCAAAAAATTAAATCCGGTGATCACATCCAATGATCCATGTGCAAGGAACAAATCATGGTGAAAAGGGTATAAACGACTACTTTTAATCGTCTAAAAAATCGAAGAAGCAGATTACACAATTGTATGTCAATTCCAAGCTGCTATGAAAACATTTCGACCTCTACGCAATCCACTCAGTGTGACAACGAACGATAAACACTCTCTAAACATTTTTTAGAGAAAAATATTACTTGATGGCTGCTAAACCTCACACATCCCTTATTTAAGGTATATTAGGTTTTCCTCAAAACCCTATATTTCTTAATTCAGGAATCATTAATATTTTGATATGAATTAAATCATAATAATTAACCAAATATTATAATTATCATAATTATAATAATGTTTGACCAAAAAAATTACAATTAAAATAATTATAATAATATTCAATCCTAAATTATAATTACAATAATTATAACAAGGATTTCGGTAAATTATTATTTTTAGTTAAATTTTATATTAATTAAATCCATATATTAATTTAACCATATTTTTCATTATGTGTACGACATACTTGTACATATAATTCGTTCGATATATAACTGCCCAATTAAATTAATTCTTTAATCCATTTAATTCATATTGACAACTAAACATAATATCAACTATGTTTGGATTTCGTCCGTTTCAACTATAGGGTGTGACTCTGTAGGTTCTTGTAATGTTAGTAGTAATACTAGAACGATTCTAATATTACAAACAATGAGTGGCTCCTAGCAATATATCATTGCTACCTAAGTTACAAGAAGTCATGATTCGACATAACTTCTCTATGATTAACCCTTCATGTATTAAATCTTTTTGTCATTTATATCTAAAATGGACACAAATCATGGAATAGTCACACTTGCATAGTCCATCTAATGTTTCTTAATATCCTAAGTAGACCATGAAAAACAAATAAGTATGATATCTCATATCAACTTATTCGAGTATGGCCATGCATTTCTAGTCTTACTCAATCAAGTGGTTTTGGATATTGCTCCCATCATTTAGGAGGGACAAATTATATATTGATCAACCATATCCTACTACATAGATTGTGGTATATCCAACATCAGCCTTTATAGAATAACCAGTTAAGGTGTACGTTTGACTGTATCAAAATATACGACTTACGATGTTGGGATAATGGTGATCTTAAGTCTGAGGATCATATACATAGTAATCACTATGAGTAATATTGTGACTATTAAATAATAATCTAAGAAACATACTAAAAAATGAGTTAGTCCAATATGTTGTTCTCTAACACACATACTCATGTGTTGATTTTGACATCTCATGTCAATGACAACACTTTGTCATCAATCAAGTACACATAAGTCTTAATGCATTATTATTGTCCAAGCCCATAAAAATAGTTGACTAAATATTTTTTAAGAATAATTATATTATCCTCAGGACATTATTATAACAGTTTATTTTTATATACAGAAAATAAACTGAAATAATAATGGTTGTGCCTTATTTTAATAAACGAGGTAAAATAAGTATGTTATTACAATCATATCATGATTGGTCTTTAGGCATACTCTAACACCTCGCATTCTTCACTCCCATGCTAATATCAATGTTAACCTAGAT
This sequence comes from Gossypium hirsutum, assembly GCF_007990345.1. NCBI lineage: Eukaryota > Viridiplantae > Streptophyta > Magnoliopsida > Malvales > Malvaceae > Gossypium > Gossypium hirsutum. Next base: position 10,506,329 of record NC_053436.1, on the reverse strand, counting down.
ATTTGGCCAAATGCCAACGCATCACCGCCATCGATGATGACACCGATACAGAAACCCATACAACAATCGATGCTAGTGTCAATGACGAGGACAATATCGATGTACCCAGGATTTGGATCACCTTATTGTTATACGCCGATAGTGACACAAACATCACAAGCATATTTATTTTTTTAGAGTGGCTCATCGACGCAACCACTGGCTACGGAAGTGAATGATACACGATGGGACCCTAAGTCGACACAACAGTCAACTACGTAGGACGATGATGGCGCTAGTGCAGCTAGAGACAAGGCCTACGGGACATTGCGAGGTGGGGGTAGAGATGGTGATGGCACTAAACAGAAAGTCTATAGGCCCGTACCTCTAGAGCCCCACAAAAATCCTCCATGCAACTATCGTATATCACCTTATGACATACAATCTCCTCGACGAGACAATTGATTTATTTTTTTTATGATTGATATATATTTTTTCTAAACAGTGCGATGTAAATATATATTTTTGGAATAAATAAATAAACCAAAAATTTTCATTCGAGCATCACATTTGTCTTTTTTACTGTTTAACGTAAGTTGTGCGTGAGTTACTTCAATGTATAACAAATTTGGAACACCTGAATAATGGAAGCATGGTAATGAATATATTATTTAGAAGAAAATAATGCTATCAACGAGGAAGTGTAATACCCCGAAAATTTTTTACAGTAAGATATTATTCTTGATATAGTAAAATAAGAAAATAAAGTGACAAAAAGGGAAATTTTGAGTTATGTCAATATTGGGAAGGATATTATGATATATTAATCCAAGAAAGGACTAAAATGTAAAAGTGAGAAAAATTTTGTTGCACAAGAGTAAATACTCAAAATTTGAAGGGTTAAAGTGTAAATATGAAAAATTTGAAGGACCAATAGTGTAAATATTTTAAGGGTGGAATGATCTAGAAACTAAGGAAAATGGATGAACTATGACCAAATTGAATAGGTGAAGAACTATGAGGGACTAAATTGTAATTTTACCAAATCAAATGATGACTCAAGGATGAAATTTTAAAAGATAATGAAGGATAAAATGGTCAATTGGAAGAGAGAGAAATCTAGAAAGTAATAATGATACTAGAGATATTTTTAAATTTTATAATTATTTAATTAGATAAATATTATTTTATTAATATTTTAATAAGATATTTTATTATTATTTTATTAGTATATAAAGAAAGAAATATGAGGGATTCTCATCCATCTTTCCCATGCAAAACCAACGTGAGAAGAAGAAGAAGAAGAAGAAGAAAAGAAGTTTTCACTTCTTTACAATTTGGTCCTTTTACCAAAAATTCACCATTTTCACCCAAAAATCAAAAGAATTTCCATAGCTCCCAAGAGAGAAAAAATGTTAAGGAGACTATGGGAAGTTAGAATATCAAGTTGGATTCAAGAAATGAAAGCTGAAGGAGAGAGAAAATCAAGATGAAGATTGAAATCAATAGAACAAGGTAAGAACATCATGATTTCAATATATTTTTAAGTTTGATATTATTGAAAAAGTATGGGATTAATGTTAATGTAGAGTTTCCTTACATATAGTCCTATGTTCTTGATATGTTAGTGAAGAGAAAATAAGAGAAAGTGATGAGAAATTGTGTAGAAAAAGAAAATAAGAGTGTTATAAATATGGTAATTAATATCTTGCACTAAAACAATTTTGGACAGCAGCAGTAGTCTAAATTTGAAAAATCACCAAAAATTTTAGAAATCGAATTATGGGATGAATAAAATATGAAATTAAATTTTATTGAGTCTAGTTTCTTTTAGAAGAAATTATGTAAGCAACGGAATTGTAAATCATGAGATATAATAAATTTTGTGAGACAAGGTTAGAATGATTTCGGGTTCCCCTGTTCTGACTTTGGAAGTCATAAAAAAATTGGATAAAAATAATTAGGGGCTTAAATTTATATTTTTAGAATATTGAATGAGTCTATTTTCAATAGATATAAATGGGAACATCATTCGAATTCTGCACGAGGAGATAATTAATTTTTAGTGAAGAAGGGTCAGAACTGTTAGATAGCAGAACATGTGTAACTTTAAAGAATAAACTGTACTTATTGGCTAAACCAAAAATTCTAAAAATTTTATGGCAAGAATATATATGAGTCTAGTTTTAGGGAAAATTATCGGATCTTAATTTAGAGTTCTATAGCTCCAGATATAAATAATTTAGTAACTATGACATAGATGGACAGCTTGAATATTCATAAAAGTAAATAATAAAAATTATAGATAATGTTACTTACAAGTGTGTTATATACATTAAGGATGTGGAATGGAGAGGAGGAGGAGGAAAATATATATGAATATTCAGCTAGCATGGCTAATTTGCATGTTTTAGGCTTAGGGACTAAATTGAATAAAAGTAAAACTTCAGGGGGCAATTTTGTAAAATGTCAAAAATGACCAAATTGAAAGGAATGAATTGTTTTATTATCAAAATTAATAAATTGAATGAAATTATCAATTTAAGATCGGGTGAAAATTGGGAAAATGTTAAATTACCAAAATGCCCCTGAATCTTGATATTTCTGCAATTTCACCAGGTAAGTTCGTATAACTTGAATTATATTCTTAAGTGCTTGAAATGTATGTTATTGATGTGAATATGATTTGAATGTTCATTGTATGAAAATTGATAAAACATTGATATATTTGATAAAAATGGGAAGAAATCCCTGTTGAATAAATGGAAAATTCAATGGATCTCTGAAAAGGAATTAACAGTAAAAAGGATCTAACCCGGACGGGTGATCCTATCCTGATATAGCCCTTCCGAAGAATTCGTGTAAAATGGATTTAGTCCGGACAGGTAATCCAAATTAGAGTCTGAATTTAGCATGGATTGGTAATTCAGATCCAAGCTCATTAGAGTAATTGTCGTTGCAGGGGATTTAGCCTGGACTGGTAATCTCGACAATACTCTATGAGTTTATATTACAGGGGATTTAGCCTGGACTGGTAATCCCGTTGTAAGGAAGAGGTTCGCGGGAGTGTGCTTTCTGAAATGAAATGTGTAAGACCATGGTTAAAAGATACCATGACAACATGATATGAAATGTGTAAGACCATGGTTGAAAGATACCATGGCAACGTGACATGAAAAAATAAGACCATGGTTGAAAGATACCATGGCAACGTGACATGAAAAGAATAAGACCATAGTTGAAAGATACCATGGCAACATGATGGGAAATGAATAAGACCATGGTTGAAAGATGCCATGGCAACGTGACATGAAATGAACAAGACCATGGTTGAAAGATACAATTGCAACATGACAGAAAATGAGTAAGACCATAGTTGAAAGACACTATGACATCATGTCAAAGATAAATAAGACCGTGGATGGGAGACACTATAACATCTGTTAAACAATTGATATTCAGGTAATATGTATCAGATGACGAATGGTTATATGAAATGGTTGTGTGAAATGTTTACAAGAACTGGTCATATGGAAATATATGTACAAAATAGTTGTATGAAATAATTATGAAGATAGATAAACGAAATAAGTATAAGTACATGGAATATAATTTATGTTAAGTTTGATATAAGCTATTACCGGAATAAATATACATAAAATATATGGAAATGATGGAACATGAAATATTGATATAATGAAATGAATGATATATACTTATGAAGAAACGGTAAGAGAATGATATGTTTCATGACATGTACATATATGATTATCTCTAATTTTTGATACAAGGAAATTAAGTAAGTAAATACAATTATTAAACTCAAGTGTGACATGTCGAGAAAATAAGTATATCAATGTTGAATTTATATGAAATATGTACTAGTATACTAACAATGTTACTGTTTGATGCTTATAGAAGTGTCAAGCTATTGATTGAATGGTAATATATTTATTTATAAGATGCATTGAATCGATAAGTATTTAATTGAATTTTTTTAGGTGATCTGTAAATTTTAGTAATGCTCCGAAACCCTGTTTCGACGACGGATACAGGTTAGGGGTGTTACATGAAGTCCCAATGTACCCCTGTATAAAGAACATGTTGTCTTCGTATGCTCTGGGTTTCTACAGTACCCGCATAATAACTGTTGATTGTCCCTATCCTGAATATCAATATTGTTTTTTATTCAAGTGGAATTCGGGCTACCTTTGAGGACATGACAGAGGTCTTTGTTCAGTGCCAACTTGTACTGCACGCTAGACACCGACGATTACATACTCTCATCTAAGATGGTTGGGAGTTCAGGACTCTACGTATTGTGAATGCATTCTAGTTAGTAGACATCATTGATGTAAGGTGCGTACTCAATTTGTTTGTTCCCATATGTAGCAATTACATGTATGCATAGGAACCGAAATACTTGGAATCATCCACAATCGTAAGTCCCTGCTATTAGGTTCACATAATAGGATGCCATTAACATGTCGTGATCGGGCCTAGCGTGCTCAATGACTCAAAAATCGAGGTTCTGACGCAATTGGCACACTACATACATAATGTTCGCCCTTACTGTGTTTCATCAAATCTTTTTCATGACATTATCACACCAATTACTGCCGTTCGTTATTTGTCCAGCATACACTGTTGCCCTATTCAGAAACAAGTCGGCTAGGTGAAAGTATGTTTCTTTGACAACAGAGGTTACTGGTAAATGATGCATCCTCTTTAGTACGGAATTTATAAACTCGGCTAAGTTTGATGTCATGTGCCCATATCATAGGACCTCATTGTACGATTGCGTTCACTATTCATATGGTATATTTGCTAGGTACGTTGCACCGTAGGCATTGATGGTACTCAAGTTGTTCAACATTTCATAGAATCGATGTTGGACAAGCTCATAACCTATTGAAAAATGCCTACCCGTTAGTGTAACAAACAAACCCAGTATGGTTATTCGATGTACAATGATTAAATAGTTGGAACTACAAACTTATATCAATTACTAGATCTCACTCAGTTTTTGAAGTATATTTTTTGTGGTAGTTGGATCTTAAATGTCATAAGCAGTACCGATGATAAGACCGATCTCATAGGCTACCATAGCGTTTAATTGCAGACACTATTCTAGTTCTCATGTCTGATATAACACAAATGTCTGACTATGGCCAAACGCTGCAGTGCAATCGGTTCAAGAAGAAATCCTAGTCATTTTTCATTTCTCCAGCAGTTATTGCAAATGCTATCGGCAGAATTATTTGATTACTATCCTAAGCAACGATAATCAACAGACGATGTTGATACCTTTCGTATAGCCAGGTGCCTTCAATTTGAACCAGAGGCTTACAATGCCGAAAAACCTCTCTGTATTGATTAAATGTCCAAAAGATTCGATGGAATACTCTTTTCCCAATGACCAATCAACTATTGAAGTACTTTAGCTACGTTTCTAGATCGGTTATGGAAGCAAATACGTATTGATCCAATACTTGAAACCATTCCTATAGATAGTTATATGAATCGTCCTACTCATGATGCAACTTATCCATAGCCTTCTGTTTTCAACCTACGCTTTGTAGTACATTAAAGTGTACTTGTAGTAGCTATGGATGTCCGCAATCAACACCTAGACGAGAATCCTAGGACTTGTATTCACTATTGGTAGAATAATGTTAGAAATCTTTTTCGAGTCTAGCATCAAATGGTCCTGACTTGCACCTGACGCAACACAGTTATGTGGACCAAAATATTTTTTTATTGTTTACAGATCGATTTTCTTACGGAAAGACTCCATGATTTTCCACTTGCACTTCCCGTCTCACATTGTACACTTTTCTTTGAATTTTTCAGAACGAGACTTCATGATTTAGTAGTTCACGCCATTCTTAAAGTTGTCCTACTTCAGTGCAACAATGAAATGATCTTTGTTTAGGTATTCCATTCCAACTTTCAGTACTCGTACCTCACGAGATGTACTTGCGTGATCAGGTTTTTTGTGCGATAGTTGCGAAAATTCTAAACCACCATTGGTCGATAAGTTGATGTTCGTCATGTGAGGAGGAGATTCATATGCCTAGAATCACGGATCCGAAGTATTGTCCAAGGCACCATCTTTAGACTCACAAGGTTTCAACTTTAGTTTGGAAAATAGTGCCACTTCTGAACCATTCGGACCGCGTTGCTAGATTGGCTTAGGATTCGACTCCTCCCCGTCAACTACATTTCCTACCCTTTTTCGACTCCTCCCCGTCAATTGCATCTCCTACCCTTTTTTCCTCACTTGAATCTTCTCCCTCTGCCACCTCTTCTTCCACACCAACACATTCTTCATGGGTCGCATCTTCTCCCTCATCTGCACTTCATTGTCACTTTCGAGCAAAGGGTTGGACGTACCCTCGTTGGTCTCCGTCGAACTAAATAGGTAATTGGTTCTCTTATAACCCATGTGCTCGTCAAAAAAATACATCAATTTGATGTTTGGTGTACATCGATGATCCCCTCGTATAACTACTTCTGCCCCATGACATCGACCCAGTGGCAAAGTTGAAATTGAATACATTGATTAAATGTCGAGCTCGAGTGTCAATATTTAGGTTATGCTCGAACCCTGACCGGTACTGGACACCGAAGTTTAGATCTATGCTGGATACCGATGAGTGTCTGCCCATAAATGTTTTGAGGATATCGTAGAAATTGCTTTGTAACTAGCTAGTGAACCCACTGCACAACTATGTAGTAGGAATTTCTACTTTAGCTTCGGTTCCCATATTCATCGCAACGATGGTCGAAAATAGGCCAGATCCATCAGTTTCGGTGAATTCGATGTATAACTCCATTACAGCATTTTTGCTTGAGCAGTGCAATAATATGACCGTCTTGAGATGGACCTTACTAGTTAGGTTGAAGAGTTCATTCCTTTAGGGGTCAACGGAGGTAAGAAATCTGCATTGCAACTTTGAAATTCTTCCCTGGGTCGATCCATTGACTTTGCTTCTTATTCTGGTTCGTAGCTTATACAATTTAATTGTAAGATTGAACACCAATTCCATAGACTTCACTTTTACGAACACTATCGTGATCTCTGTATTACAGATTTGACCATCGTAGTAAATAACAGATTTCACTCGTCGACTCATTTCAATATCGATCATGAATTGGGTTAATAAAAGTAAAAAAATAAGTAAAGGAATGTCCAAAGAAGTACACACAACTCTCGCAAGACAACTACTCGATGTTTGATATTTATTTCATATGTGTCTAAGTTGTTAAAAATACATCCCTTTTATAGAAAAGATAATATAGGGAGAAAGGGAATACATACTTCAAAATTCATTCATGAATGCATGCATTCATTTAATTTTGTATGATACAAATACACTGGAGCATTCAAAACGCGTTCAGAAATCATATAATTTCAACCCACTTTATAACATGTTCCCTAGGTATTCTGCAAAGGTTACTTTAATGTACACAATAGAAGAAAAATGTTAGAGAAAGCATGCCCAGCTGGGGGAGTTTTCCTACTGACATATTAGGAAAGCGCACCTAGCTGGGCGAGCATTCTCTAACATTTTTCTTCTGATAGACATTAAAAGTGTTTGATGCATCGTATTTTTTTGGCTATTTTAACAATGTTTCGAATATATTCTTCAACTCCTACAGCACGTTTTCAATGAAAGAAAATTTTTAGTTTGCAAATCAACCCTTTCTTGCACCTATAAAAGGGCTCACACACACCAAGCTTCATCGTCCCTCAGTCATCGCCTCCCCCCTCTATCCCTCATCTATAAAATATTTTCTTAATGTTTGAGGTATTTTTGAATCATCGGTAATGTGATATCGCTCCGAGATGCATATATTTCACATGTCCTATCTAGATAAGACTATTACCTTCAGAACCTATCCTACGAAGTTGGGTTCCGGGGTGATTTTGCTTTATGCGTGGAGGAATACGTGAAGGTCTCAATCGATAATTATTATACAATAATGGATCAATGTATAACAAAGAAGCCAGTTGACAGTCATTACGCGACCATGAGCTCAATCTTTTTGGATACCTGAAAATGATGCCCTGTAAATATCATGTAAAAGTTTGAGGGCATATTCATACGGAAAAATTTTATGGCTTTTCGTTATAATTGGTGTAGTTTTTTTTCTCTATTTCTAGGCAACCAGTACCTTTAACCTTCCTTTTTATTCTAAGGCCGGCAGCGTCGTGGATGCAAGAGGACCTTCAGGCAGAGAACGGCTATTGCGGTGCAGTAAAGGTGATGCTCCTTTCGGGGCGATGATGGTTGTCATTATTAAATACTCATTAATAACTACAACTGTTACAGCGCCGACCGGAGTTTAACCTCCACTGCATCGAAACATCTGCTCTCCACTTAAAAGCCCTCTTGTGTTCAGCTTGTGTCAACCTTCAGATAAGAATGAAAAGTTAAAGATACCGATTGCTTGGAAATAGAGAAAAAAATTGCGTTGATTACACCAGATGTCCCTAAAGTTTTTCCCTATAATTATGACATCAATCTTATATATAATATATATAGGGCATCGTTTGTGGGTATCCAAAAAGCTTGAACTCCTGACCGTGTAACGATTGTCACCTGATCCCCCGGTTATACTCGAACTTGTGACCGCATCACAGCTGCCGACTGAGACCTCTACCTAGACTTTAACCCCTGATCGTATCAATAATTATTATCTTGAAACCTGATTTCCCCACGATAGGTTTCTGAGGTGATGATCCTATCCCGCTATGACATATGAAATGTATGTGTTCTGAGGTGTGTTATCACATCCTCGACCCCTCAAATCTACTTATGAACTTTCGTGGTTTTAATAGAAAACCATAAATCCTAATCTATAAATTCAAAAACTCTAACCCTAAAATAATTTAAAATTAAAAACCCTAACGGTAGGAAAGAGGAAGGGACAGCGTGTCCAATTAAGAGCGCTTTCTGCTACCTGTGCGGGAAGCTTACACAACCGGATACACTTTCCTTTTCTTTTTCCTAAAATTGATCTATTTCCTTAAATAATAAAAATAGCCTAAAGTCCTAATTAAAAAATAAACGGCTTTTACGCCTTATTTAGCCCATATAATCATACTTGTAAATTTGGGTTGTAAAAATCTTTCGGTCTAAATGGTGTTGGGTTGTTTAGCCACAAAAAATGGAAAAAAAGAAAAACAAAAAATCTAAAACAAAAAAAAGTGGTTAAAAAACATTTTTCGTTAGACAGAAGTGAGGAGAGACTGTGTGGAAATATAGAGTCGGAGAGGCATGGAGACTGCCATACGTGGTAGATTATCTCTCTCACCAAACACCGTCTTTAATCCTAAACCAGGTTCTTCCTTCTCTCCACTTTCTTCTTTTTGGGTTTTCAATTTTGGGTTATACGTGAAGTTTTTAATTTTTCTTGATTTATTACTGAATAAACCATAAAACGCATCTGGGTATCGCAGCCACTTCGTTTAGATGACTCTTGTCGCTTATGTTCTGCTTAGTTCCTCCGAATTATTCATCCAATAATCCAAGTAATAGATGCAGAAGTGCTTTTATTAACGATTCGGATTAAAAAGGATGGAGCTTTATGCGGATTCATTTTCTGGGATGGCTACTCTTTTGCAGAAATTTTTATTTCGTTGAAACTGTGGTTTGTGAAGAATGCTTAGGAATAAGAAATATATACGAACATACATATTTTAATTACAAAATTCCTTTTGCTGGTATTATTTGACATTGTACTTTTTAGAGGGCTAGAGCTTTGCAGGGACTTGCTGGTTTAGGAATGAAGATGGCAACTGTTATAAAATAACTCACTTTCATTCATGCTATTGAGGATGTTTCTTTTTTCCTAAAAGGGCAACATTATTGATGTATGGTCTGCTTAGTTTTTTTGCTAGCTGTTGGTGGGAAAGGGATTTGGATTCTCAGCCTTTTAGCTCACTCATCATTAGCCGGAGACATTTTTCTTCTTGTTGTATAGTTCTGAGGGTATGAATTTGGTTGTAGATGATTGGATCCATTTATATAGCTACTTCTTCATCCAAGAAAATGAGAGAAGAAAAGGAGAAATTTTGCCATCTTTAGACCTATTGAGAGTAGCTCTGAAATCCAAAAATGGTCTTTTGAATCTTAGTTATTGACTTGTTGCAAAATGTATTGATTACATGAGATCAGTACATTTTCCTTATTGATGACCGGAAAGTTGAATATTAGTTATGTAATCATGCGTTGTTTACTAATCTCATTTTCTTGCCCACAGACAGTAATGTAGTGAGTCTGTTGAGTTCCAATTCTTTTATTGACTGGATTTAGTGAACCTCAATTGCTTTGAGCTCTTGAGCTACTGAAATGAATGATATTAACTATTATTCTTTTCGAAAGCTATAATTATGGTGTTCTGTTTCAATATCCAAAAACTGTCCTCCATTTCTTATTAGTCATCAAACTTAATTGGCATCAGTAGAGCGCTTAATACTGATGGTTCCTTGCTTTCTATCAATGTGTGTTAAATTAAAACTATACAAAACAGGAGAGAAACGGTCACTGTGCAGAGGACCATGTACCAATCGTGGCGTTCTCATGGCTATATCGACCACAGGACCAAGTAAAGGAGGAGGAATCTTGGAGAAGCCAGTTATAGAGAGAACCACTCCTGGTCGTGAATCTGAGTTCGATCTAAGGTGCATCCCCAAATTCAAATGTATTATTGTACCTTTAGATATTTTGATGTGAAATACTCATCATTGATATTGTTTTATCATGAGCATTCTTCTCGCAAATTTGCTGGTTACCCTCCTTTTTTAGTTGGACAATCAAAATCAACTTGCGCTTCCTACAAAAATGAGCGGTGCATCCTGACTGGAACATTTCACAATCCAGAAACTGGGGAGATTTCCAATTCCACACCCTGTAACTATTTTGTGCCCACACTTGTTGCGTGTGTGATGTTAAATCGGTGTCTTTGAACTATTCATGCATTGGCATGCATGCAGGAGTAGCCCATGCTATGTCTGTTATCTAATATTGCTTTCTCCACAGAACCTTCTTTAAACATTTATGGTTATAACTTGCTCAGGAAGTCGAGAAAAATAGCCCCACCTTATCGAGTCATGCTACACAATGACAACTATAATAAACGGGAATATGTTGTCCAAGTATTGATGAAAGTGATCCCGGGGATGACCCTAGACAATGCAGTTAATATAATGCAAGAAGCACACTACAATGGGTTGGCAGTGGTGATTATTTGTGCACAGGCCGATGCTGAAGAACACTGCATGCAGCTAAGGGGGAATGGGCTTCTTAGTTCAATTGAACCAGCAAGTGGTGGTTGCTGAAGAGTAGACCTATTTGGCTTTTATCACTGTTAATGTATATACATACTCCTTTTAGAGCTTTAAATGCTGTATATGTGTGTGTTGATACAATGTTGTATGATCCCCGGACCTGGACATTTTGTATGGTCAAATTATAGACAAGAGGATGGATGTTGGGTACTAATTGTGAGTAAAGTTGGCTCCGTAGATGTCTGTCTTTGCATTTGCTAAACAATTTGTGAGAAGTGACACCTTAAAATATCAAGGGGAAAAAAGAACAAAAATGAACCTGATGAACGATCAGGAATGGAACACGTCTTACATTATTCCAGACCAAGGGAGGGACCGATGGCTTTATTCTCGTTGTTTTCACGTTTTAATTAATGTCCAAAAATAGCCTAAGGTCGGTTGCGTTTAGGAAAATATTTTCTTTTAAAAAAAAATTGAGAGGCTGATTATAAACAATAAAAAGAGATTATTTACTTTGTTGGTAGAACACTAAAGATGGAAAAACTTAATAAACCATATAACTGATAATACGGCCATGGTATGAGCCAATGGCATGAACTTGATTTCTTTGCTTTTAAATTGTTGCGTTTCATTGCTGAACTGTAAACCCAAATCTTGATTAAAACAGAATATAATTATGATTCACAATAGAACGCCCAACATTGGCATTGCCAATGGTGATGCTTTCACATTTTGAAATTTTAAACTGATTATGGTTCACTTTTAATTAGCTCAGGTACGCAATCATGGGAAGAGATTGCTGAATCTCAAACATGTAAAGTTTATGATCCCTGGTGAAATAAGCACAAAGCAAAAGTATCCATTACAGACTATATGCAGCACGTGTATGTATTTGAATGCAGGCAAAAACACTTATTCCAAAACAAATTCTATTCATTTCTAACAGCCTCACATGCCTTTGAGTGCAAGATACGAACATAGGTGAAGCGTTTGCTTGCCTATCTAATAATGACTGTAAGACACAGCACTGTGCCTGGACTGAGAAGATGACAGACAGGTATGAATAATTATAAATGTAATAACAAAACAGCGGGTCAATTTGGATTTAGGATCTTCGCCTGTTTTATGTGAAACATTAAAGAATTCATAGCAACCCAACTCCTCCCCAACGGAGTACGCCAACTCTAGTGAACAATTTTCTTGATGGAAAAATCAGAACTAACCATTAGTAAGTCGTCAAGACTCAACTGTTGAGAGGAGGGATTGGATTCCAAAAACAATGAAAAGAACTCCACCCGAGAGTGCAACCTGCATCAAAATAGATATAAACTTGGTTTTACTAGTTGCTCACCAAATTAAATGCAAACCATAACAGTCGCATAAGGATAAAAAGGAAAAGTATGGATCTGGATTACAATTTTCTCAGATATCTGACACGCCAGGCTCTTCCCTCCAAGTACAGCAGCAGTGGTGCACAGTGCTTGTCCTCTGAGAAAAAGGAAAAAATAAAAGAGGAAACCTTACTAATCACTAATCACAGCATATACAGAGTGAAGATATATAAACATATAAAATGGAAACAGCACTGTATACAGTGGTTTCAAAATATTAAGGAAATAGCAATGCTTCGGTAAATATGTATAGATATCTAATGGTAGTAGAACTTACAAAATTCCACCAAGAACCACACCAAATGGATTCTCATCTGCAGCCAAGCCAATGGTAGCAAGCTGAAAAGACATTGCTATACTCAGTCCAACATGATAAACATGCAATAGTCCTGTTAAAGAAGAGACAGAAATATGAAATTCATGTTATAAAGTTTACCTGGCTCTTGTCGCCCCATTCACCAAAGAATGTGATGGAAAATGCCTGCAGAATAGGCACTTTCAAATTATTTGACAAAATGCAGGCTAATCAAGATTCAACTGAATAGATTTTATAACTTATGACCTTCAGAAATATGGGAGAGAAGAACTGTGTGAGAAATGGCTGCCTCTCCTTTTTTGAATCATCATCAGTCTGATAGCATAGGAAACAGTCAAATGTCCTCATAGTCTTAAAAATGTTATTAAAAAAGCTAAATACTAAGAAGCCCTTTCCTTTTCCAAATATCCTAGATAAGCTCCTATACAAAATTATCTAATTAAGCCCTTAAAGTTCTAATCAAATAAGTTCAACACTGAAAGAAAACATGCTGTCGCCATGTAACACTATTCCTTTTAAGAAATATACTTTTATTTCTGTACCTTATTCCCCCCTTTGACTGTTCCTGGGTTTGCCTTCCAGTCAGCATCCTAGTCACACCAGTAAAGAAACATTTAAACAATTTCATTTTTTTCCCCAAACAGAGAAAAAGTCTACTTAAACATCAGGAAATTCATTAAAATAACCAACCAGTTTTGCTTCAACTTCAGCCAATTCTTCAGCCTCCCTATTAAGGAAATATAATCAGATCATCACATGATTAACTTACAGCATAGCAAAGCTTACCTAATGACACATGACAAATAGAAACCAAACCCAAGAAAATGATATAAGACTATTGGAAGAGACTAAAGAGGTAATAAAAAGCATTACCCATCCTCCATATATCCATCCCATAAAGACCACAGGCCAAATCCAAAGAAAAGCACTGTCGTAATGTGATGTGTCCATTTCCTAGAAATCTGCATAATTGAAAAAAATACAAGAGAATGAGAGCATTCCCCTACAAGTTCATAATTGTTACATGTACATGAGTGCAAGGTACATAATTAAATTTGATTACATTAATCACCTAAGCAGACTAAGGTTTGCTGTATAGTTCATAATGAAGGAAACCACACTTCCACACACTAGAGTTCGACAAATACCATATTTACAGATAGAACTACAGAATACAGTGGCTATTACAGGCTTAACTTAGTATCCAACCGTCCATACATAGTTTACATCTGAAAAGATTTAATCCATGTTTGCAAAGAATGCTTTAAGATTTAAGTTCCACAAGAGATTGAGATCTGTGTTTGGAGGGCTATATTTTATCACTGATAGCAGCAGTAGCAGAATTAACTATAGCATATAGCTTTAAGTGGGCAAAACTACAGCCACACTGAAGCATATCCAGTGCATTTCGTAACCTGTAACTTTAGAGAATAGACATCAGTCAAATTGACATCAATTCAGTTCTCGGCTTCTCGTCCTAAAACAAAGATGCCAAATACTGCTTGGAGTTGCCCAAAAAAGGCCTTTAATCTGGTTGTTCAGGTCCTTTAAAAGAAACTAAAATTTACCCACATGCAAAAGAAGCCGTTCTCAAACAGCAATCAAACCACTTACAAGATTTGGAGCAGCCCAGCCAACAACAGCAGAAAGAATAGTCATCACCTACAGATAAAACATTTCAAATAACTTGATGCTCAATAAAATAAAAAAAAGTTAACAGAGTGAATCAGAATGAAAATGATGCATGGAGAAAGGGAAAGAGAAAAACACTTACAATTAAAGCTGCCAGGCATCCTAACAAGACAAGTTTCCTGGGATGGCGCATTGCCAAGATCTTGAAACAAATAAAATACGTGATTTTAAAAATTCAATAATCAAGCTATTTCAGGATAAAATGCAGTAAAATTTGTGATTTTGGGCCAAGCACAATACTGCAGGATTTAATACAATATCTAAGTGAAAACATGGAAATCAGTATAACACAATTAAAGATGCAAAACGTAGGAAGTTCTTTCTGACATTTAAGTATATATCATATTTGTCTCTAAATAAAACCTGTATCACTGACAAAAATAATACTCTTATCCATCATGCGTTGAAAGTTTGGAACTAAATACCTACGCTCTCCAAGAACCAGAAAAAGACATTAGCTTTTCTAAGCTTAAAACCATGTTCCAAGTTTTCAGTACCCTAAACAATCTACGCTCCATTTCTTCATTCATACATGAGGCTTGCTTAGGTTAAAACAGCAACTTCGAGTCACTGTGATAAAAAAACATATTATCGCAGAAGAAAAAGTAAACGAACAAACATTAACATATTAACCTCATGAATGAAAATGATGATATACTGCCGTTCAAGAAAAATTTCCACAAGTTAATTCCAGTAAAACCAGTTGATTACTACAATCCAGAAATTCAACACTTACACAAGAAAAACATTTTACTACAAAATATTCAGCTAACGTTACTATTGTTGCTCAGAACAGTTCATTCCCTTGAGTGTAAACAAATATTTCGTTCCCATACCGGTCGATGTGTAACAATTCAGAGTGTAGGTAGCCTGAAAAGTTACAGTTTACATAGATGAAATGGAAATATTTTACTTTAAAGGTCTTTAATCTGATTCTCTTTTTTTCCTACATATGAGGAAATCCCAGAGGGAGGGGGCATTTGAAATTAATCCTCTTAAGAGAGATAACAAAAATTACAAAGACTGTGTTGTTGAAGTTTCCGCATTTTCAAAGCTACTAGCCAATAAAGAAGTAAATGAGCACCTTATTGTTTTGAAGGATGGATTTAACTGGCACAGGTGACTTCTGGGGTAACTCATGTAAAGCCAACAGATACTAACTGGCCAAGTAAATTTTGCAAGGACACTAACACCAAGAAACAGTGGAATATTAAACAAAGGTGAATTTATTCATGTGCAAGTGATCCATCTGGAATACACCTAATGAACTGAAGTCGAGGTTTTTTTTTTTTTCATTCAGAATTCATTCACAAGCTGAGCAAAAAAAGAAAATAACTCATTCACAACTATCTTCTAAGTGATCTTCAACCGTGAAATTTTTACCGGCAATATTTCCTTTTCCTTTTAGGAATGAAATCTTTCACGCCTTGTTTTACACGTGAAATTTATAATCCAATCAAATGTCTGATAAGCAGGTTTTTTAGCCTCTAGCTTTGTTTTACACGCAGAAAGGGGAATAAAATACGTGGAACATGATCAACTTATAAAAAAAGAAAAAGAAAAACAAAAAGAAAAAGGAAAGGGCAACACTATTAAAACAACACAAAAGGTTGTAAATGTAGGTTGATTATTCATTAGTCACAACATGATAGACTCAGTTTTAGTTTCAAGTCCTTTTCAGAACCATATTCAATAGAAAATAGTGAAACTCCAGTTTTATAAATATGAATTAACCAACCAAAAAACATAGAGAGAAAACTCAAATTTGACTAACCGCGGCAGCGAAGAACGTCTTGTCGCCAATCTCCGATAGCACAGTCATAGCCAATGACTTGGAAAAGGCCTTTTCAAAACAAAAACAAAAGTAATGATTAATCATCGCCAAATCAAAACTAAATCTAAATTGAAAAGAATGTCATAGTCGAATATTAAATTGAACTATAAAAAAAAAATTACTTGCACAAGCGAGGTCATGATTGCAGTTGCAGAGAGTGCCGAAAATGAAATTCACAGAAAGTAAATAGTTTCTAGTTTAAATAGTTTAGTGGAAAAGGAAATCAATTGTGTTTCTCTGTGTGTGATTGAGTTCGAGCTCCGAGTTTGACTTGGGCTGAATCTTTGGGATGACGAAATCAGCTGCCCAGGGAAAGAGACGACTAAACTATTCAAATATCATAAAGTGAAACTTGAAAAGGAAAAAGTGGAAAAGGGAGAAAACGTTGTGATTTTCAAAGGTTAAAAAAGAGTGTTTTTCTTAGCGTGTGTGCTTCACTTCCGCGAGTCAGGGTTTTGATTTAGGGACAAATTTCAACTTGTTTATTTCGTTACCAACAATAGTTATTAGTTTAAATTATACTTTGATGATTAAACCTTAATTTGTGAGATTTTGATTTGTAATATTTTTAACACTAAACTGTTATCCGATATTAAAGCTACTACGAAAACATAACATGACACTGACCTAGCTTCTATTTAATTTTCATGTGGCTTTCATGTTTTTTTTCTTTTTTCTTTTTCTTTTTCTTTTTCATATTTTCTTAATAAAACCCTAGTTCTCCTTTTTAATTTATCCTCTTTTGTAAGAGTGGGCGTTCGATTGAATTAAATTTAAAAACTCAAGTTAATCGAGTTGACGAATTTATTTTATTATCCTAAATTGATTTGAAATTTTCTCAAATCAAGTCAAATAAGATAGAATTTGAATCAAACCTATTTGTTTGAGTTAAATTAAAAAAAAATGACTTTGGTATTGTTTATTTTTATATAATCTTTTTTAAAATATTTTTCTTTAAAGTTTTTAATAACATAACAAGATTATGATAGAAAACATGAGCAAAAGTCTAAAATATAGGAAAAAACTACATCGTTCCAAACAACAAAATAAAAAATAAAAATAATACAACAAAAGTGAAATAAACAATAGCAATAACACAACAAACTAGTAACAAAAACACATCAGTTCAAAAACCGTTATAGAATAGCTTAAGCTTCTTCTTTTGCTTCAAACACCGTCGATAAGCTTGAAACATCTAGTAAAAGTATTGAATGAGTTAGTTAAATAATAAAAAATATTTACAAAAATAAATTAAATCAACATTTAACTTTATAAACTAATGCTAAGTATATTACCTTCTTGATCTTCAGGTATTTTGGATAAGTCTAGCAAATTTAAAAACAAAAGTGTTAGTTAACTTCTGGGAATGGTTACTAATATAAATAACACAAAAACTTATTTTATGAATCAAAATTAATATATTACCATCTTCCATGGTTTGAAGTTCATTAACATAGTCTTAAGGATTGATCGGATCATTAGATTTTCGAAGCCAATCTTGTGTGCAAACCAAAGCCACGACCATGACAAGAGGTAGAGAACTTCTAAAAATATCAAGAACACATCCACCCATGCTAAATGCACTTTTTGAGGCAACTGTTGAGATATAAATAACAAGAATATCTCGAGTCATTTGTGTAAGAATAGGGAATCTATGACTGTTCATTTTTCGCCACAATAATAAATCAAATGAACTTGAATTGTTTACTTCGTCCTCCTCACCCAAATACTTCTAACTTAGATTTATTTTCTAGTCCAACTTGTATCTTCTTCTTAAAGTATTTTTGCTTGGCCAAGCTTATTTGCATTTATGACTGATCTATTTCTATTGAACTGAAAAAATTTGTTGAAACTAGATCTATCTTAAAACAATTGAATTCTCTCGACATTAGAAGAATACTCATTGAACAAGCAATGCAATTGTTTATCAATCATTTTCATAATGTCATTAGCAACATTAGGAAAAAACAAGTTGACCCTAAAGCCCAAAAAGTTCATTTTACATCGTGGATTAAAGATAATCGCTAAGTAAACTAGCATGTTGGTCTTGTTTCCTTCACCTCAATACTTATTATACTTATCCCCAATTTTGGAAGTTATAGGAATTATGTCTAAATCTCCACAATCTGGCCACCCACAAAAAAGACAATGCACATCCGTTAATACTTCAAAAAGTGAGTGAGAGGTAATACGTAAAGTTTCAGACACCTTTATTGTAAGATGATAAAAAGGCTCTAACGCTTTTATAACTTTTTGAATAATTTCCCAATCATCAAATGTAGGAACTCCATCCCCAACTGTGAGGTCAAGAAAAAAAGTTATGATTATCACGTGCATATGATTCAAATGTATATTCATATTTTTCTGCCACCTTTAACAACATATATGTTGAGTTCCATCTAGTAGCCACATCTAAATACAATTGAGTCTTACTATCTATTATTTCTTCTTTTGCCCGTTGGTAAAATTTTGTTAATCTTGGTGGTGATGCTCTTATATACCTTACAACACCTCTAACTCGATCCACAGACACATAAGCATCCTTAATATCATATTACACAATGAGATTAAGAATGTGTGCAACACATCTCATATGCACAAATTTCCCCTTTGCAACAAAAGTATTTTGATGATTCAATTTCTTTCTCAAATATTCAACGATAACACTATTGGTGGATGCATTATTAATTGTAATAGTGAAGACCCTCTCAATCCCCCAATCTTGAAGACATCTTTCAAGGGCTTGACTTATGCTTTCACTTCTTTGAGTAGATATTGAACAAAAAAATTATAATCCTTTTTTGCAACCTCCACTCATCATCCACCCAATGTGTCGTTAAAACCATGTAAGATATCTTCTGTAATGAAGTCGAAGTGTTTGTTGTCAAAAAAACTCTACTTATATCTTTTTCAAAATAATTCACCATTATACTCTTAATGGAGTTAAATAAATCAAGACAATCCCCTTAAATTGTCCAACGAAATGGAAGACTAAACCGTGGGCAAGTATTTGAACCCCTCTTCCTCTATAATTTTAAAAGGCTGTTAATCTACAATTATTATATGAAACAATGCCTTTTTAACAACATCTTTGTCAAACACCTAAGTTGATAAATCCGTTGTTTCTTGGCTAGTCTTCACAAATGTTAATTTGATTTCTTTGGGTCATATGTATTTCCTTGAGGTCTTTTTAAGCATATTTTCAAACAATTGTTCAAATTGTTTATAGAACTCAAAGTTGATTACATGGTGTAACATCACAAGCATTGCACATTGCACTATTTCCCCCCTCTTCAGTTACATATTTGGTGAAATAATTCCAACAAGCTACCCTTAGAGTAATATTTCTTCGAACATTTCCCTTGGTTCTTGTTTGATCATCTCTACTTGGGGAAAAATTTTGTGATCTTTGAGTTGAACGATCTTGCTTTGGATCACTTATCTACAAGTAAATAAAAAAAATTTAACATTGGAAATTAATGAAAAAGACACCATAAAAAAATTTACACCATAATTTTAACATTGGATCACTTATCTACGAGTAAACAAAAAAAACATTAGAAATTTAATGAGAAAAATGTCACAAGAACATTTTAACCAAGACATGGTTTCACTTTACATTAAATGATATAAATATAATACAACCCAACTTTTTTCCATCACTTTAATAATATTATTTATTTAGCTACCATACATGATAAACAATTTAATAATATTAACTCGTACATTAACATAAATTCAAATAAGCAAACAAAATAAAATATTATCATTAGAACAATTGATGAAATATTAGTAAATGACATTTTTAAGTATTGTAGTGTTTTTTTTTTTCATTTGAATCTTTCTCATGTTAAATGATTAAGGAATTGTTTTTAAATTCACTTGTTCTTTCTTTTTTTTGGTATTTCATAAGGTTTTAACTACTACTGAGTTATTTGGCTAGTTTTTTATATGGTTTAGTAGTATCAAATACAAAAACTTATGGAAATTGAGCAAGTCTAGTGTGTTAGATCTAGTGCCCTAAGTGTAGTATTTTCATCAGTGTGCACATGTAATTTTTTTGAACAAATTGATGAATAAAATCATTCATGAATTACATTAATACTTTGTATAATGTCCTCATATGGTTTTTGCATGCAAAGCAAAAATGGAAGCAAATGTTCCTAACTGGTTGTCTAATGTTTAACTAATAAGCGGTATTACGTGGTCGGATTGTAATACAGAAAGACATCTTATATTAGTAGACAAACTTAAACATGTTCTTAGTCTAATCAGAAATGAGCAAACCGATTGAAAGACTAATATGTCGTCTATCATGTCCAATTGGGAAGGTGTTTTGTCTTAGGCATCGAAATGGATGACTCCCAGAAGATAGAGACATAGATGTGACTGACAATACATTGGATATTACCTAAGCAGAATATATATTGAATCCATTTATGGATTTATTCACTTGTGACGTTCATAGTGTGGCATACCTAAATCCTAAATAGATGGCGGGCTATGTATGCATGACTCGTACACTTTGATGTAAGTAAAAGCATGAGCTCGAGTAGATAATGAACTAAAAGTTGGTGTGTTGGATGTATGATTTTTGTAGTATGTAGTGTCATTCAGAACAAT
The DNA here is from genome assembly GCF_007990345.1 of Gossypium hirsutum. NCBI lineage: Eukaryota > Viridiplantae > Streptophyta > Magnoliopsida > Malvales > Malvaceae > Gossypium > Gossypium hirsutum. The sequence goes on along the minus strand of NC_053436.1, from coordinate 10,485,195 downwards.
AAAATTCATAGACCGAGACATGGGTAAATTGTAACATCTCATTTTTTAATGGTATAAAAAATAGTGGTTACGTGACCATGATTCTGACCAATAAGTCTGTAATTATTATTTATTTAATATTTATAGAGTTTCTATAATATCGTATTAAAAGTTGGCTAGGTAATTTTGCCATTTAGATAATTAATTAAATAAAAGGACTAAATCATAAAAGCTACTAAAGTTAATTGCTATTAGCTAAAGGTTTTGAATGCTTATAGTGATGTGAACTGAGCAATTTAAATAGTAATTGTACCTAACAAATATATAATGGACGGTTTTGGTGTTGTGTTATAAGAAAATATGTTTAATTTTTAAGGGTAAAATAGTAAAATAGTAAATAAATGAAATTAAAATATAACATGATGGAATAGCCATCATATTTTTCTTTTCACCTTACCAAATCGAAAGCACCACTGATAAGTTTAGGGAGCTTTCGACCAAGCTTGGTTTTTCATGCATGGTATGTATTCAACTCTCGTTTTTAGTGATTTTTATGTTTTTGAGATCATTTTAGCTTAATCTAGCTAACCTGGATGTTAATTTGTAAAACTATTAAATGTTTTGAAATGTTCCATTGTTGAGTTTCTGAATTTTTTGAAATTTGATGATATTTTGTAAGCTTGATAGCTAAATTTATAAAATAATTTTTAGTGATTTTGATGTTTAAGGATTTAATTGTTAAAATAGTAAAATTTTATGGAATTATAGTGAAATTGAGAAATATATGGGGTGTTCATGAATTATAGGAAATTCGGCTAGCTTGTTGTAAGCTTAAATGTGTTCAATTTCATAGTTTCTGGTTTAGGGACTAAATTGCATGAAGGGTAAAGTTTAGGGGTAAATTTGTAAAATGTGATTAAGAGGACTTAAATGCATAAAGTTGATTATTTATGTGGTTTGAATTGATTTAATTAAATTAAACTATACTATAGATCAAGAATCTCAATGATCAGAGGACGTATGAGGAAAAAGAAAAATTACCGATTAGTCATTGATAGTTGAATCACTTGACAGGTAAGTTCATAATATCTTCCATGATTATGATTTGTTACTAAATGTTGTTAAATATTTATATATAAACTGTTGAAATGGAAATCAGACTAAGTGGTAATAAATCAAATTCTGAGATAATTCTGATGGACCGAGTAAAAGCCTCATACACGAGGTTTCTGAATGATTCCCATTCTGGACTAAGCTCTAGCATTTGTTGCGGACTCGGATATACATGTGACACGGATTTAGCCTGGGCTGGTAATTCGTTGTCGCTTTAAAGGTTTAGCCTGGACTGGTAACCTTACATGTATATATAGCCTTGGCCAGGCTATTTTTCTGTGTTGTCAATGGTTTAACTCGGATAGGTAACCTGATACATGTATTTATGTACCCGACTAGCTCGAACGAGCATTATATGTTTCTCACACTTGTGTATTGTGTTATTTTACAAAGTTCCATTGGAAAAATCAAAGGATATACATTATATTATTAATGTAGACAAAATATTAATTCTAACTATTCGTATGATCATTATTTGCTAATCCAGAATTATTGAACTTTGTCATGATAGGAATATTAGTTTGAATAGCATTTGCAATTACCTATTAAATGAATAAGGTAAGTTATTGAATTGAATTGTATGAGCTTATTAAGTATTGTATATACTTACTTCTGTTATTATGTTTTGTAGATTTTGGATAACCGGAACGTATAGATTGGATCAAAAGAGCTCTCACCTACCATCTTCTAACATCGGTAGATTTTTAAGTCTTGAATTGTGGTTACTTGTGGCATGTATATAGAATACTTATTTTGCAAATGTTGAACATGTTTTGGTACTTTAATTGTAAGTGCACTTATATGCAAAATTGTTATATGTATTACATATTTGACATTTTGGTAACGTGTTATTATAAGTCATGTTTGAATGATATTTTGGATGATTATGTGGTAACAAGTTTTGATGTGCTTATGATGGTCACTAAACTAACTATAAATACGACTAAGGCAAGCACACCTATCGAACAATAGTATAGTTATGGTGAGTAGGGAATATCGTATCCACGAGGACTAAAAGTACTAGTAATTACCATTTTTCTATTATTTAGCCGACAAATTGGAGTGATTATTTTAATCTAAAATTATTAAACTAATCTAATTAAGAACGCAACCGAGAATGAAATAGGAAAATAATCAAAGATAACTAATGAGATAGACAATATCCAGGAAAGAATCCACCTAAACTTCACCTATTATTATAATTCTGAATTAAACGATTTATTCACTTGTGTCTTGATCCGTAGAAATCTCTAAATCATATTAATATCTCTTTCGAGAGTAAGAACAATTAACACTAGGTTGATTAATTGAAATCTCTTTCTAATTAAAACATCTATTGCCGCATTAACTCGATCTATGGATTCCCCTATTAGATTTGATTCTAATTCAGTAGATTTATGTCGTCCTATTTCTAGGATTACATTCAATTCTACTTAATTGTGCTAGATCTACTCTTAAACAGAAACTTTTGCTCCACTGAAATAAGCACATTAAACTTGAACTAATATCTCAGAAATATTAAAACCAGAAATAATCATACATAATTGAGAACAAGAATCAAGTATTTATCGTTTAAATCAAAAATCAAATAATAAGATTCATCATAGGTTTCATCTTCCCTAGGTATCTAGGGAATTTAGTTCATAATCTTGAATAGAAACATATCAAAGTTAGGATAACAACAAGACATAAAGAAACTCAATAAAACTTTGAAAGAAATTAAATAGAGATCTTCGATCTTGAAGGAGATCCACTTTTGAGTTGATTTCGATGGCATTCTTCGAGTGTTCTCTTCAATCTTCTCGGAGCGCCTCCTTAGGTCTTCTTCTAATTGGTATTTATAGACTTTAACATGCTCAGAAAACCTAAAAATTAGGTTTTTCCGTGTTTTTGGGAAGCAGGGTGATGGTCGTGAAACTAACTAAAAATTCAACTTAAGGCAAGCGCACCTATCGAACAGTAGTATAGTTATCGTGAGACCGGAAATATCGTATCCACGAGGACTAAAAGTACTAGTAATTACTCTCTTTTTATTATCTAGCCTCAAATTTAAGAAAATGTTGTAAACTAAACTAATTATATAATTAAATAAGATTACGACAGAGATGAACGTTGGAAAATACTTTTGAAAAACCGATTGAGAAGATAATACCCAAGAAAGAATCCACCTAGACTTCACTTATTACCTTTGACTTAGACGATTTATTCACTTGACTTATTCCATAGAAATCCCTGATTTATGTTATTATCCCTTTCGAGACTAAAATCAACTGATTCTAGGTTGATTAATTGAAATCTCTTTCTAATTAAAACCCCTATTATCGCATTAACTCGATCTATGGATTCCCTTATTAGAATTGACTTTAATTCGGCAGATTTATGTCATCCTATCTTTAGGATTGCATGCAACTCCGTTTAATTATGAATGATCTACTCTTAAACATGGACTTTTCCTCCACTGAATAAGCACATCAAAAACCTGAATTAATATCCTGGAATATTAAAGCAAGAATTAAAACTCACAATTAAGAATAAGAACAAATATTTATCATATAAATCAAAGATGTAATAAGATTCGTCTTAGGTTTCATCTCCCTTAGGTATTTAGCGAGTTTAGTTCATAATACTAATAGAAAACATCTCAAAGTTTGGAAACAACAAAACATAAAGAAACCCAAAGAACTTCTAGGAAATTGGATGAAAATCTTCAATCTTGATGTAGATCCTGGCTCCGAGGTGATTTTGATGGTTGTTCTTCAGTATTTTCTGCTTCCTACTCCACGTGTCTCCTCTAATCCTCTTCTAGAGTGTTTATATAGGCTTTAAAATGCTTCCAAACCCTCAAAAGTGGCCTTTTCTGAGTAAAACTAGACTTGGGCTCGACAGGGACACTGCCGTGTGCCACGCCAGTGTGCAAGTGCTCAAACCATGTCTAATTTTGACTTGGATTAATGTCGACACGGCCATGACACATGGGCATGTGGACTACCCATGTGCCTCACACGGGCGTTTGGATTACCCGTGTGGAAGTGCCTAGGCCGTGTAACACTATTTTAAGCCCAATTTGTCCATTTTTGGCTCGTTTCTCACTCTTTTTGCTACCCTAAGCTCTCATGAGTATAAAAACATGAAATTAAAGGATTAGAAGCATCAAATTCACTAAAACCAAAGAAAAATCATTCATAAGTATGCCAAGCATAGGGTAAAAATATGTATAATTTACGGTTTACCACAGGGTGTGATATCGACACAAGCTGGCACATAGGCGTGTGGCCAACCCGTGTAGAAATGCCCAGGCCGTGTGGATCCTAGAAACAGCTCTATTTGTCTGATTTTGACTCATTTTTCACTCCTTTCACTCCCAAATGCTCTTTTAAGTATAGAAACATGAATTTAAAGGATTAGGAGCATCAAATTCACTAATTTACATAATTAATCATCCAAAAACACATTAAGAATAGATTAAAATATGTTACCTTTATAGCTTATCAACTTAATGTTAGTTAGGATGCTAGAATGGATGAATTGATTGGTTGATAAATGTTGATTGTATGTGGTGTCAATGATGGCATATTTGTTAGTTACCAAAGGTGGATGATTTGGTATGATTTGGGAATGTTTGTGTTTTGAATAGGTCAAAGTGATTGGAAATGGTTTGGCTTGGTACCTAATAAATGAATGATGTTTTGCCTCATTTTGGAAGCAAATTTAGGTGCACACGGCTTAGGACACGGGTTGTCACACGGCCATTTGCCATACACAGTCACACCACATGACCATGTGGTCTATTAAATTTTTTTGTGCAGGTTTGTCACACACGGTCACAGGTTGTTGCACGACTTGGAGACACGGTCGTGTGACCCTATTTTCGTTTGCACACAATCAAGCACACGGAGCACATAGTCTGGCGACACGACTGTGTAACCCTATTTTTGAACTGTACACGGTTTGACCACACTGCCTAGGCTTTGTCACATGACTTGGTCATATAGCCGTGTGACCCCTGTTTTCTATTTTTCCTACATTTTTTTATTTTATTTCAAATTAGTCTCTGATTGTTTCTAAAATGATTTTTAGGTACCATAAGCTCGATATAAGCTATGACTGAAGATTGGTTTTGAATATTTGATATTTAAATTAATAATTGGATGGTTTAGTATTGTTATTTGATTTGTTATGTGTCGTAACACTCTATAACCTTAATTGGTGATGAAAACAAGTTAGGGGTGTTACATAAATGATATCCTTTCACTGGCATTACATGGTTGATGAAAAGTAAACGTGGCCACGAGTCGTTCGTTTTTATGATTAATGACTTGATTACAATTTAATAATAATTGACTTTTCTTGAAGAAAGATGTAATGGTTACCATGAGATAAAATAGGATCATATTGGGAGAGAGGATATTATCATAAAGAGATTAAGGATATCCTATGATGGTAACACACTTATGACAAGGTCATTGGACAAGTATTGTGTAGTTACTTTCGTAATGGTATGCCATTAGGGAGAGCTCAGTCATGATACTATAGTGGAATGACTTCGTGACTAAATGAGTTTATAATTAATAGGCGAAGAGTCGAAACTTAATTATAAATCATTTGAGCCCTAATTACATATGTCCAATTGGTCCCTCTGCTAGCTTGTTGAAACTAGAAATGAATTGCATGCTTGAATCGTAATGAACGAAATGAATAGTAATGGAGAAATGAGAAACATTCAAGAATGATTATGATTTTCTCTGAAATAGAAAAAAGGAAACATTTGGAAATGAATGTAGGTTTCTCAAAATGGAAATGAGAAATGATACATTTGCAAATGTAAATGGATTACTAAAAAATGATTAAAATAATGAATTTATGTTTTTGAGCTGTTTTAAATCCCGAAAATGAAAATAAATGATTTGGTCATAATGAATAAGTTGAGTTGTGAAATATTAAATATATTTTTCAGAAATTTTACTAGAGGTAAAATCATCATAATTTTACCAGGGTAAAATTGGGATTAGAAAATTATTTAATTGAATATAAATATTAAAGTTTATTTTGGGAAATAGAAAAACAAAATTAGGTTGGATAACATTACAGAGTATTGAGTCAAAAGGCCTTGGAAGTACTCGTAATTTGACCCGATATGAAAGAGCCCCCAAATCCCCTAATTTAGCATGAAGGGGGTGACAACCTTAGTAAGAATACTAGGGTGTGCCGTCCACTCTACTTTTACTCTAAGTAGAAAATTGTTTTTCTATTTGAAATAAACCACTATAACTCAACAAGGATTCTACCTTCTCTTCTTATAAATAGATGAAACATGTAAGGCATTAGACACTCCTTCGATAGATTGTTACTTTGCCAAAAAATAGAGAGAATTTATTCTTAACTATTAAACATATTTTTCCAGAATAACAGGTCTACCAGGTTCTATTAAAGAAGAGAGAATTTTTGTATTCACCCCAAAAAGAAAAGAAAACTTTTTCTAGTTTTGTGTTTCGATTCAATTGGTTCGATCCCACACTCAAAGAAATTCTTGGTACGAGAATAGCAGAGAAGATCATTTGGTTGAAAGCCGGAAAACATCAAGGATCCACTTATCCAAAAACACATGTACAATTTTGGTATAAGGTTTATTGTTATAAAATCACAAACTGGGTCAATTTTCAAAGTTTTAATTTTCTGCTATGCAAGAAAACCGTTTTAAACTGAATTTTTTCTAATATAGTGCAAAAATAAATCTAAAAAATAAAAAAAGCCTATTTAAATAATTAATCTAGAATTTGAAACTAGTGCATCAACTCCTTTTGGTGAAAATTGAAATTTGGCATTTAATATTTTGTAAATATGAATGAAAAATTGTAAAATTAGACACTAATTTTTAAATCAAACTCATGGTCGAATTGGTCAAACATTGGTTTATCAATACGACCAATTCGATGAAAAAACTAACATGATAATTTACCTTCAATAAAAGTTGATTCCATTTGCTTCTCTACTAATATTCATAAGTATATACCATAATGGACAATTCAATAATACAAAATTTTACCATTTCACAAGCCTACGGTGTAGGCAAAACCAATGTCCCCAAACTTAATACAAAGTAGCTACCATACTAATAATAATTAAAAAAAAAGAAAAAGTCATTTGCTGCCAAAATGAAGAGAACGAAATAGAAGCAACGCTACAAATACTGAACCAAATTAGAACCAAACTAAAACAAACCATAACAAATTCAAAACCCCAAATACTAAAAGTGAAAAAACCCACAACAATTGATGAACAAACAAGAAATAATCATGAAAATGACAGAAAAGGATATATCATTCTCAATTAGTGAATAGGAAAGATGCTAAGGGTTTTTAGGCTAGAAGACGGGTGAAGGACAACTAGACATGAGAGGGATTTCAGAAACTGATGAAGAAGAATGATGGTTTAATCGGAGATGGGTGAGGAATGGCTGGATGGGAGAGGGATTTCAAAAACTGATGAAGAAGAAGGATGATTTAGGGATTTTCTAGGGGATTTCGATTTGGGGGTAAAGGGTGGGGCAAACGCAATGAAGGAGAGTAAAAGGGTTTGGGGGTAAAAATGTAAAATGCCTAGACTAAATAATAATATAAATTTAAAATAATACAGTTTCATATTCAATTTATTTGAATTATTCGAAAAATTGACTCAAACTCAAAATTAGAAAAAAAAATTCGAGTTGATTCGATTAACTCAATTTGAATAATTCAAAATTTGAATTTTGTTTTCATTTTTTTTTCGAGGAGGATCGAATTTTGTTCACCCCTGCTCCTTTCTACACAAAAAATCCACCCTTCATTCCGACGCTTACTGTAACATCCCCAAAATTAGGAATTTGAAATAGTGATAAACAATGGTGAATCAGTTATAATCTGAAAAAGTCAAAAGTGTGAAATTATCAGTGTTATGAGACAATGAAGACAAATGTAGGCATTTGGAAAAGTCTCTGTATCGAGAGAAATTAATCTGGGGTTTTGATTAGATTGTAAGAGAGTGAAAAGTATTAGGGCCAGAATGATAAAATCAAAAGTTAGAGTGATTAAATTGAATTGAGGGAAAAAAGCAGAAGGGACTAGAGGTGTAATGTAACACCCTAGTATAGTGTGTCATATTACTTTTCTGAAGCAACTATGGACAATTTACAACTAACTTGTAAAATTTAACATGACTAAAACAACCAAATAAGCCTTCTTTAATCATACTTAACTTAGTTCGCATATGTTAGTAACATCTTAACATTTTTAAATTTGCTGATGTGTTAAATGAAAATACAAGTATAGATCCTTAGATTAAAAAAACCGTAACAAGTGAACTTATGAAAAACTAATAATAGTAGCTTTAATATTTTAAATCATTTTTCTTTCATTGTAAATTCTGACCCTGAGGCTCAGCCTCTAGATTACCCCATTATATTCATGTCACTACTAAGAATGCAAGTTCGCCCAAGCTTGCACAAATTCGGGCTTGATCCCTCTTTAACTCATTATATAAACCATTATACCTAGAAAATATATCAAAACTAAGTAAGTTCGAATGAACTTAGTGAGTTACTAATATAACATACCATTTATGAATTTATAAGTCAAAATTTCTGAGGTTTGATCCTCTGTTTGACATCACTTGTACAAGCATACTCTTGTCATCCATGGCGTACTTTTGTCATCCCTTGTGTTGGCTCAACTTGAAAATTTGCACTCTTTCTACATTGTCACAATTCTCTATTTTTATCGCTCGTGCTATAGGCTACAGTGTGAAATGATTTTGCTTACATATTTGCAATGATTTCATACAAGACGAATTATTTCCTTTTTTTATCAATAGAACATATGTTAATTACCTTAGTAATTGTTATCATTGCAGATTAGCATACAATGGATTTATTCCAGAAAACTTAGGCATAGAGATTCACACTTGGATGATTTTTACATGCGAATTTACACATTAAATATAAAGCCTTACATACGCAAACTCGATCTTGGCGAATCCATATTTGCAGACCATACTTGAGAACCTTTATGTGTGGTATCATAATCATTGATTCATATATACGGGTTCATCCTTGTGAACTCATTCGTAAATGATAATCACTACTAGACTCTTGTTTGGAGGATAGTCATTGCAGACTCTTGATTTTAAAGTAGTCCTTGGTGGACTTCTACATGAAAGAAGTTCCTTGCAAGTTTTGGCTTGAGGAAATAAATTAATACGGACTTTTGTAGCTTGAGTATAAGGAAAAGCTTACGTGATCTCTTGCTTTAATAGTAGTCCATACTAACTCTTGTGAAAGATGTCTCTTGAACTCTTAATACTTGAAATATGAATATAAGATCAGTGGATTGTAATAGCTTGAATCATAAAGAAAATCTCAGTGGACAGTCATACATACAGATTTATATAGAAGATTCATGATTACAGACTCATATATGGTGGACTCATACATGCGGATACGTAGATGAATACTTACATATAGATGCATATTTATATATGCAAACTGTTTCGTGGACTTCGCCTAGTGGAATTCCTTATATAATTTTTTCATGAAGTTTAGAGAACTAGTCTTGCGGACTTCGTAATCTTAAATAATGAGATAAGTCTTGTGGGCTTGCGTGTGCCCATGGCCATGGGGCTTGCTTAAATACATGAGGCTTAAAATCTTAGACTTCGCAGAGTCTCTTACTTACGTAGAACCTTTGTAGGGTTTTCAAATACTTGTGCACATATATCTCCGTATTGTCTAACTGAACACCCGCAAAGCCAAATATCTTGCATATACATTCTCCGTACAATCCGCTTGAACCCTCGCAAAGCCAGATAACATGTGGCAAAAAGTGCGCAAAATACATTTCTTCATCTTTCATCCTCCAATATATCCTTCCATTTTCTGAATATCATTCATTCTCACGACTAACATATAACAAGCATTTAACTAAACATGTTGTTTAATAACACAAACAAATCATGCCAAACATATCACCTAATTGATCGATCAACAATAACATATTCAATAAGGCTTTACCAGTAACAACTCATCAAAACAACCAGCTTATAGTTACAACCAAACATGCATCAACAATACAACTTACCTCCTGAAATAGAACAACCCCCCATCATCAGCAGAACGTGAAGTAAAACATACCCAAACAGTACAATGTTGAAACAAATAAAATAACCAATGAGAATTTGAGTTCATGAAATCACCAGCAATGTAACTGAAATATGATATCGACTACATATAACACTCTCATACTCGACTCGGTCGCTGGGTACCTCTAGGATGTCACATTCATTGCTGAAGCAACTACAAAAATTTCAGATGGATTTATTTTATTATTTGATTATTGAAGATCATTTTACTCATTTTAGTAATAATTGAATTTATGGAAAAACTATTTATGAGTTAAAGGATCTCATTAAAACTTGATGTTCAATGAAAGATCCATTGGAGGACTTGCAATTTCTAAAGCAGTTTACCTACTTTATGTATATTCTATATTTATTTCTAAATTGTGCCAATTAATTTAATTATTCATAAAATTTTAGCCAAGATTCTAAAATCACATCAATTAACAATTCCTCACTTATTATTTTATAAATTCATTTAAACATTCTCACATGTATTTGTCATTCCATCACTTATAACCATTTCGTAACATTTCAAATTCATCTACTATTTTTTTCCCTCCTCCTCTCCATTCCAGATATGCTTATATGTAACATTAACTATAATTGCACTTGTAATATCCCAAAAATTTTTACAGTAAAATACTATCCTTGATATAGTAAAATAAGGAAATAAAGTGACAAAAAAAAAGAAAAAAAAAGAAAAAAATTCTGATTTTTGTCAACATTGGTGAGTATATTATGATATATTAATTCAAGAAAGGACTAAATTGTAAAAGTGAGAAAAGCTTTGTTGCATAAGAATAAATACTCTAATTTGAAGGGCTAAAGTGTAAATATGAAAAAGTTGAAGGACTAATAGTGTAAATATTTTAAGGGTGGAATGATCTAGAAACTAAGGAAAATGGATGAATTAGGACTAAATTGAATAGGAAAAGAATTATGAGGGACTAAATTGTAATTTTATCAAATTATGTGATGATTCATTGATAGAATCTTAAAAGATCACAAAGGGCAAAATGGTCAATTAGAAGAGAGAGAAATCTAGAAAGTAATGATGATGTTGATGATATTTTATAATTATTAATTAAATAAATATTATTTTATTAATATTTTAATAAGATCTTATATTATTTTATGATTATTTATTAAGTATAAAAGAAGGAAAGAAGAAGAATTTTTATCACTTTTTCCATGCAAACCAACGTGAGAAGAAGTGAGAAAGAAAGAAAGTTTTGTTTTCTTTATAATTTGGTCCTTTCAGCAAAAATCCACCATTTTCACCTAGAAATCAAAATAATTTCCATAGCCATCAAGAGAGAAAGATCACAAGGAGACCATGGGGAGCTAGAATATTAAGTTAGATTCAAGAAATAGAAGCTGGAGGAGAGATAAAATCAAGTTAAAGATTGAAGTCAATGAAACAAGGTAAGAATTTTAAGATTTCAATATATTTTAAGTAGAGTTTCTCATGTAAGGTAATATCAAAAGCATGAGAATGATGTTACGGTAGAGTTTTATTATATACGGATCCATGTTCTTGATATATTAGTGAAGGGAAATGAGAGAAAATAATGGGAAATATGGTAGAGAATGGAAATAAGAGTGTTATAAACTTGGTAATCAATATGTTGCACTAAAGTAGTTTTGGACAACAGCAATAGGCTAACTTTGAAAAATCACGAAAAATGGTATAAATTGAATTAGAAGCTGAGTGAGAATTAAATCTTATTGAGTCTATTTTCATATAAAAGAAATAAAGAAAGTAAAGGAATTCTGTATTCTGAGATATTTGAATTTTTGTGAGACTGGTTCAGAATGATTTCGAGATCCCTTATTCTGACTTGGAAAAATCATTAAAAATTATATAAAAATAATTTTGGGACATAATTTATATGGTTAGATTCATCAATGAGTATATTTTTATAAGAAACAAATGATAACATCATTTTAATTCTGTTTAAAGAGATAATTAAACTTTAGTGAAGAGTGGTCAGAACTGTTAAATAGCAAAATAGGGGAGAGTTTAATTAATAAACTGTACTAATTGGATAAAGAAAAAATTCTTAAAATTTTATGGTAAGAAGACATGTGAGCCTAGTTTCAGGTAAAATTAACGGACCTTAATTTGGAGTTCTTTAGCTCAAGATATAAATAATTTAGTGACTATGACTTAAGTGGACAGCTTTGAATATACATATAAGTAAATATTGAAATTATTGATAATGTTACTTATAAGCATATTATATAAATTAAGGATGTGGAATGGAGAGGAGGAGGAGGAAAATCAATATATGAATTTTCAGCTAGCAAGGGTTTTGTTGGGTTTTTCACACATGAAGAAAAACAGAACCAAGTTATCCGGATGAAACATTAAGCTCTTGTTGAAGCTAGAGCAACAAAGTAATTATTCCGGATGAAATATGAAGCTCTTGTTGAAGTTAGAGCAACAAGGTAATAATTCCGGATGAAGTATGAAGTAAGTTTGAGATTCAAGGACTTAGGAGTTGTAACCAAACGAACAGAAGCAAATGGGATGAAAAATTTAGAAAAGTATTTCATCCAGGTAACATACATACTGCTGTTTGTTGCCACCTTTAATAGGTTTACATTTAAAATGGATAATTTGTATGTTTTAGACTCAGAGACTAAATTGAATAAAATAAAAATTGTAGGGGTAATTTTGTAAAATGTCAAAAATGACCAAAATGAAGGAAATGAATTGTTTTATTATTTAAATTATAAAATTGAATGAAATTATTAAATTAGATCAAGATCGAGTGAAAACATGTTTTAGGGATTAAATTAAAAAGTGTTGAAATTGTGAAAAATTTTGTTATTTTATAGAATTTATGGGTTGTTATCAATACATAAGAATAATTAGGTTCGAAATAAGGATTTAATTACAAGAACTTTATTTTTCTGTGTCTAAGGATGAAATCGTCATTAATCAAAAGTTTAGGGGTAAAATGATAATTTTTCCTAGAGATTAATTGAATGTATTAGAATATGAAATAAATAAAAATGATGATCAAATTTATTTATAAAGATCCGGGTGGCTCAAATATGAGACTTGAACGTGAAAAAGAAAAAGTTTTCGGATTAGTAAAACTATAAATACGAATAAGCAACGAAGTAAGTTCGTGCAACTTGAATTGAGTTATTGAATGTTTAAATTATACATTTATGTGACATGAATGTGAATTGAATGTTTAAATGTATGTTTTAGGCTTTAAGGGCCCAATAGAGAGACATTATGATTATTTTCAGAATATGAATAATAAATGATTCAGAATTATCTGAAAATGTTCAGTAAACTCTGGTAATGCCTCGTACCCTATTCCGACAACGGATATGGGTAGAAGGTGTTACAACACTATTTACTTATGTGTTCATATCAAAGTTGTCCACTTGTGTCATAGTCACTAAATTATTTATATCTTGAGCTAAAAAATTTAGAATTAAGATCTACTTGATGTTTTTTTTAAACTAGAATCAAACATATTTTTTATCCAAAATTTATGAATTTCTACTTTATCCAATCAATACAGTAAATTCTTCAAAATTTCCCTTGTCCTGTTGCTTGACAGCTTCGGCATTTCTTTACTAAAAATTAATTATCTCTTAATACGGGGTTCAAATGGTGTTTCCATTTTATTGTATTGAAAATAGACTTATTAAGAATTTAAAAAGTATAACTTTTTTTCCCTAATAAGTTTTTTAAATTTCTTTATAATTTTCCAAAGTCAAAACAGGAGAACTCGAATCTATTATGACCTTGTCCCACAAAAACTAATATATATAAAAATATACAATTTCATTGCTTACACCATTTCTTTCATACAAAACTAGACTTGATAATATTTAAGTTAATATTTGATACACTCTCTAATGTGTTTTATATTATTTTTGGTGAATTTTCAAAGCAGAGTCGTTGCTGCTGTCCAAAACTATTTTTAGTAAATTTGTCTACTTTTTTTTCATGGTTCTTTACATTACTTTCATTTAATCATACATAGTCATTATACCTTTAATTTATATTCAATTTAATCACTCATATTTATGTGTAGATAACATAATCATTTCTTAATCTTAATGCTTTTTACAACACACATCATATTATCTTTTACTTAGAAGCTTTGTATTTCAAGTTTCTACATGTCATGCTTCATTAGATACTTTCTATTTCAAGAAATTAGATTAAAATACATATTTCATCCATTTTATTCACAATATATTTAATTCAATTTATTGAATACAAGTATGGTTTGTATGAAAACTTTCATTTTTTTTGTCAAGAGTTCCTCCCTTATTTTCTCACTTCCGTTTCTTTCTCATCTTCCTTACTATCCTTCTCTTTTCTTCTAATTTTCTTCACTTTTATCTACCAATTTATTATTCTAAATTGATGAATATACTCTCTAGGATCTCTGTTTCATCTTTCCTCTTTAGTGTCTATGGAAATTTCAAAGAATTTTGGGTGAAATAGTGAGATTTCTTGGCAATGGACTAAATTGTAAAGAAATCAAAATTTCTCTCTTCCTCTATTCTTCCTCATGTTGGGAAGATGAAGAAAACTCTTCATTTTTCCTTCCCTTTATATCAATATTTTTAATTAAATTATTAATAAATATCTAATTAAATTATATAAATAAAATATTTTATTAAAAAAATCACAAAATATCACTAACATAATCGTTACATTCTAGAATTATCTCTCTTGCTAATTGACTATTTTACCTTTTATGATCTTTCAAACTTCCATCCTTGAATCATTACTTAATTTAGTAAAATTTTGATTTAGTCGCTCGTATTTCTTTCACTTACTCAATTTGGTCTTTATTATTCCATTTTCCTTATTTTCTAAGCCCTTCCACCCGTAATATATTTGCACTATTGACTCTTCAACTTTTTCATATTTATACTTTAACCTCTCACGTAACTTTTCATATATTTATGATTTAGTCCTTAGCTCAAATTAATATTTCACAACATACTTCTTATTTCATTTTTCTCTAACACCCCTTATCCTTTACTTTATATTTTATTTCACTAAAAATATATCTCATATTATTTTTGACCAAGGGGTTTTGGGGATGTTACACTACACCTGCTTAATTTTTCTCTTATCATTTGAGCCTGCTCTTTCTCAGTTAGCTAAACATAATAACCATATTAGAATCAAAACGAAGGCATACTACGTTCACTATTAACCGAAACCATCGACATAAAAAACTTTAAATTCGAGAATCTCAGCCTACACTTAATCTTTTCGCACAAAATGAATTCTATTCATCTACGTAGTCATCTATAAATAATTCTCAACCTTTTAAGTACATAAAACGACATGTTTCAAGGTACCGACATTTTTTGATAAGTTTTGGCCATTATGACTAAAATTCATTAAAACTTGAGAATTCCTTAACGAAACTTCAAAATACCTTTAGAAACCTTCTAATTATGTTAAAAAAAGTTGAAAAATACTTTAAAATCGATTTTTAATCCACCAACCTGAAATCCACCATTAACGACTAAAATTTTGACTTTTATCTAAAACATGTATTTTAATGGGTAGAAATTCGATTTAAAAGTCTAGATAACATTTAAAACTAATAGAAAGATGATTGGTTACCTTGAATGCAAGAAAAATTAACTTTGGAAAAATTCCAGAAAATCCATTGTTGAAGAAGATGAAGAAATTAATGAAGTTTTTGGGTGTTTTCTTGGTTTCAGTGAAGATTTATAGTTCAAGAGATGTTGGAAATTAAGAGGGATTATGAATTGGAGATCAAAAGCAATTGGAAGAACAAGAAGAGAGCAAGGGACGACACACTAGCAAAAAGGGAGAACTATCTTGAAATAAAACTAGGAATGAGGGTTCATTAGGTTCAATTTTAAAATTCTAGGCAAATTGCTTCATAAAAACTCTCAATTTTGAGTCTTTTACAAATTAGTCCTATTTTCAAAATTAGAGATATTTAAAACTCATTATTAGAAATTAGTTTAATATCCTAATAGCCTTTGTCGCAAACATTATCGGTTACTAAACCTACAAAATTCCGAGCATATAAAATTCTTAAAATACCCTCAAAACTTTTAAGCCCTATTTTGGGGTGTAACAACTTTCCCCCACTAAAAAGAATTTCGTTCTCAAAATTTACCTAAGTTAAACAAGTAAGGATATTTACTTCTCATTGCTTCCTCAGTTTCCCAAATAGCCTCTTCCATTTCGTAGTTGTGGCAAAAAACCTTAACTAGCAGAACTCTCTTATTTCACAAAACCTTTCTTCACGAGCTAGAATCTAAACCGGTTCTTCCTTATAAGTAATATTAGGTCGAACCTCGATCTCCTCCACTGGCACAACATGTGATGGATCTGAATGATACTTCCAAAGCATAGACACATGGAAAACATCATGGGTTTGTTCAAGTTCCTGTGACAACTTGAGTTGTTAAACTACCGATCCAATCCTCTCAACAAATTCATATGGTCTAACATACCTAGGACTCAACTTACCCTTCCTTCTAAACCTCAAAACATTCTTCCAAGGAGAAACCTTCAAGAACACCTTATTGCCAACTTGAAACTTGATGCCTCGATGTTTCAAATCTGCAGAAGATTTATGCCTATTTGTCGTTGGTTTCAAACTCTCGCATATCACCATCACTTTCTCTTCGGTCTCTCAAACTAAACCCGGTCCAACAACTCATTTTTCATCCAAATCTATCCAACACAAAGGAGTCCTACACTTTCTACCATAAGCCTCAAACGATGCCATGCGAATACTCACTTAGAAAATATTATTGTAAGCAAACTCTACCAAAGGCAAATACTGTTCCCAACTACCACTGAACTCGATCCTATAACTTCGTAATATATCTTCTAACACTTGAATTACTCTCTCGGATGGACCATCAGTTTGGGGATGATGAGTCGTACTGAAAGTAAGCTTCGATCCCAAAGCCTCTTACAAACTTTTCCAAAACCTCAAAGTAAATCGTGGATCTCTATCAGAAATAATAGAAACTGGAACCCCATGAAGACGAACAATCTCAGCAGTATACAACTTTGCCAACTTTTGCAATGAATAATTAGTATGCATAGCTAAGAAATGTGCACTCTTCGAAAATTGATCAACTATAACCCATACTGAATCCTTTGTTGATGGAGTCACAGGCAAACCCGAAACAAAATCCATAATAATCTTTTCCCATTTCCATTCAGGAATCACAAAAGGTTGCAAAAACCCTGAAGGAAAATGATGTTCAGTTTTCACCTTTTGACAAACCAAACATCGAGTCACTAAATCCATAACATCACTCTTCAACCAAGGCTACCAATAAATCTCATAAAGTTCGTGATACATTTTACCACTACCGGGATGCATGGCGTAAGGGCTACTGTATGCCTCGGTGAGAATCGCTTATCTTAAATCCACATCTTGCGGTATGCACAATCTACCTCAGAAATTCAAGATACCTTCTGCACCAATATTAAATCCTCCCCTAACACCCTATTCAACTTGATGAATTCTCTTCAACAAATGTCCATCTAATAGTTGTTTTTCCTTAATTTGCTGAGACAAAGTCAACCTCACTTGAAGTCCAACCAACAAACCACCATCATTAACCAAACTCAAGCGTACAAACATAGGTCTCAACTCCGTCATCGACTTCCTATTCAATGCTTTAACAACAACATTCGCCTTGCCAGGATGATAATCAATCATACAATCATATTCTTTTAAAAGTTGAATCCAACGACTTTGCCTTAAATTCAACTTCTTTTAGGAGAGGAGATACTTAAGGCTTTTGTGGTCAGTGTAAATCACATACTTCTCTCCATACGAATAATGGCGCCAAATCTTAAGCTCAAACTCTACAACAGCTAACTCCAAATCATGAGTTGGGTTGTTCCGCTCATCCGTCTTCAACTGTTTCGAAACATAAGCCACAACTTTATCTTCTTTCATTAACACACAACTAAGTCATGTATTAAAAGTATAATTATAAACTACAAAATCTTTTCTTAGTTCTGGTTGAATCAATAAAGGTGCCTTCGTCAACATTTCCTTTAGCTGTTCAAAACTTTTCTGTCTTTCATCAATCCATTTAAACACCACATTTTTCTAATGTAGTTTCGTTAAGGGTGAAATAATAAGGGAAAAGCTTTCAATGAACTTATGATAGTAACTAGTAAAACCTAAGAAACTTCGAACTTCTGTAACACTCTTAGGCGGTTTCCACTCTAAAATCAGCTCAATCTTCTTAGGATCCACTTGAATCCCTTCTGCCGAAACTATATGTCCCAAAAATGTCACTTCCTTAAGCTAAAATTCACGCGTAATTAACTTCGCATGTAGTTGATTATCCTTCTAAATCTGCAAGACAACCTTTTGATGCTATTCGTGATCCTTTTCAGAACGAGAATACACCAAAATGTTATCTAGGAAGATGACCACAAATTGATCTGAGTATGAATGTAACTCCTCAAACCCGGCCTAGATGTTATGGCCGAATTTGGAAGTCTCACATAAAATGGGGTTGAAAACTGTTGTCGTTAAGTTTAAAACCATACTAGTTTATTAGCCCTTATAGCTATTAACAATTTCAAAGCTCTCATTCATTTAATCGCTTAGAGGTAAAACATTTTTGTAGCGGAAGCTTTTAAAATCGCTGTGTTTAGAAAGGTGTTCAAGATTTTAGAAAAACCCTTACTTTTGGTAGAATCCGAGTTTACAGTTGTAAAATCATAAAATCCCAGTCTAACCTAAGTTAAACTAAAACAGTCCATAAAGGCCGAATTACATGGAATAACAAAGAATAGACCATAACATATGCAAATTATATTGTAACTATAACCAGTTCGAACATGTGGCCACCGAGGGGCTCCGTAGCACCGATCCACGTAAGACTGTAGATTACCTGTACAAAATAAATAGAAAATAGTGAGTTTACGTAAATTCAGTATGTAACCCTACAGAATTAAGGATGCTCACAACATTAAATCAGAATCAGTCAAATACAGATTCGGGCTTACGCCCATTACAGATACAGATACAAATATGCAAATCAGAATAAAAAATCAGATATCCTACCCCTATCCTCTACACACCAGCTCCGACCATCCTTACTGTAACACCCCGTACCCGAGACCGTCGCCGGAGTCGAACACGAGGTGTTAACAGACTTAATTCATTACTTAAACAGCTCAAACAATTTATTTTTAAAATTTTTAGTCAAGCTAACAATCTGCGTCATAGTCGCTTAAAAATTCATATCTCGAGTTACGAAACTCGAAATCCAATTCCGTAAAATTTTCCCTGAAACTAGACTCATATATCTATTTACTAATTTTTTTTCTAGAATTTTTGGTCGAGCTAATTAGTACATTTTATTAGTTAAAGTCTCCCCTGTTTCAGGGTTCGACTGCTCTGACCTCTGTGTATTACGAATCAGATATCTCCCTGTAAAGAGTTTCAATGACTATGCAATTTGTTTCTAATAAAACTAGACTCAATAAGGAATCTGTACATATAAATCATGACTTCTAATTATTTTTGAACAATTTATGGTGAATTTCTAAAATCAGAACAGGGGATCCAGAAATCACTCTGGCCCTATTTCACAAAAATTAAACATCTCATAAAATATAACTCATATACCTGTTTTGTTCCATCCATATGAAAATAGACTCATAATTATTCAATTCCATATTTTATTCACCATCTAATTGTATCTCTACTATTTTTAATGATTTTTCAAACTCACGTCACTGCTGCTGTCTGAATCTATTTTATGGTAAATTTTACCTATTTCATGTTTTCCATGGATTAGCTAGTAATTTAGCATACATAACACCAAATATGATCATGATTAGCCATTCCAATGGCTAATCATTACCAAGCATTTCCATACCACTCAATAACCATATCATAATACCATATATACAAAATGATTATAATGCTATACATGCCATACTCAAAATATGCAAGCCATTATGCCAAGATGGTATACGGATATAGTGTGAGCATGCCTCCGACCGTTCCCGATTTCCGAGCTGGCTTGTCAACACTACAAGGAATGAAAATGAGGAAGTAAGCATAAATTCTTAGTAAGCTCACATGAAAATAGCAAGTAACACAACTATATAAGCAAACATAAAACATCATTTGCATAATCATCACCGAGACATTCATATCACATTTTCATTTATCATCTTACCATATTGTTGTTATATCGAGTTTTCAACCCGAGGGTTAAGTACATACCTGTTCAAAGTATTAATTTCACAACACTTACCAATACGTCCCTTTCATCTCGAGTATTCCTCCATTTGAGTAGAATTTTACCCGTTGAACACATCGGAATATAATTCGGATACATGGAAAGTTTGCACATAAGTGCCACATATGTAGCCAAGCTACCATGTAACCCGCCCATAAGTGAACTCGGACTCAACTCAACGAGCTCAGGCGTTCGCATCTATAAGTGAACTCAGACTCAATTCAATGAGCTCGGATGCCTAGTTACATCTCTCGAACTCGGACTCAACTCAACGAGTTCGGACATTCGCATCCATAAGTGAACTCGGACTCAACTCAACGAGTTCTGATGCCCAAATATCCCAGTGACATGTCACTTGTATCCTAATCTATTCCTAAGGTTCAAACGGGCTTTTTTTCCCTCGATCTCACATTTGCCGTCTTCCATGGAATATCAGAACCGATACTTCGGTGATAGTTCATACTCATCAAGTAATTCACATAATTACATATTATTCAACAATAACCACAAAGCATAATATTTCATGATAATAATCAGCATCATATCATACAAACAACATTTAATTGCTTAAAATGACAATTATGTTACTACATTTACACATGAACTTACCTCGTATGCAAAAATGGCTACTTTTACCATTTCGTCCACAACTTGGTATTTTCCCCATTTTAGCCCGAATTTCAGTTTTCCTTGCTCTATCATTTAAAATATAGTCTAATTAGGACTCACATTATTCAAATTGACCCAAAATCATATTTTGGAAAAATTACAATTTTGCCCCTAAACATTTGTATATTTACACTTTTGCCCCAAAGCTCATAAATTAAACTTCAGCCTATTTTCTTATGTTTTATGACATGCTGATCATTTCCCCTTCTATGGCAACATCAAATTCTCACTCTAACATGTACTTATGACTATTAGGTATTTTTACCGATTAAGCCATTTTGCTCGTTTTCACTTAAAACCGAGTAGCACAAGTTGTCTAACATAATCTAAAAGCTCATATTCTATCATAAAACACCAAAATACACAAATTTCACCTATGGGTATTTTTCCAAATATAAACCCTAGGTTAAATTATTGCTAGCATAAGCTAAATCGAGCTACCGGGACTCCAAAAACGTAAGAATCATTAAAAATGAGGCTAGAACGGACTTACAATCGAGCTTGGAAGCTTGAAAAACCCTAGCCATGGTTTCTCCTTGCTATATTCAGCCATGGGGTTGAAGATGAGCAAAATTGGCTTTTAATTTTGTATTTTAATTCATTTTACCCCTAAATGACCAAAATGCCCTTACTACTAAACTTTCCAAAAATTCCATCCATGTCCAATTTTTGACCATAGACTTAGAAATTGGTAAAATTTCTATTTAAGACCTCCTAATTAATATTTCAAAACAATTTCATACTAGAAACTTCTAGAATGCAAGTTTTACAAATTATTCGATTTAGTCCCTAATTTCAATTTAAGCACTTTATGCATAAATTTTCTTCACGAAATTTTCACACAATCATGAAATCATATCATAGACCTCAAAATAATCATAAAATAATTATTTATATCTCGGATTTTGTGGTCACGAAACCACTATTTCGACTAGGCCCAAAATCAGGATATTACACCTACACACTATGTGGGATTTAAAACACCCACCCAGCCCTACACACTATGTTGTACCGATGCGACACATAACAGATATAACGCAGCTATGCTGCCAAATAATAGGCATGCTACCTTTCAAAACACTTCCTCCAATATACATCATCCCACCCTAATAACAGTAGCAGATACATAAATAGTTATGCAATTTAACATGCTTTCTATTAACTAGATTAATAATCTTACATGTACAATTCTATCATGCCCAGTATAGGATATCAGTAAAATAAATCATATAATTTAGGGTTTGTTAGCTCTTACTGACCCAACCGTAGGCCCACAATCGTTTGGGATGACCCGTGCAACCCTAGGGAAAAATTCAGATATATGGGCCCGAACGCCGGTGTGGCCCACATGCCTAGATTGGCCTTACCCGTGTGGATTACATGGCCTGACCCAAATACCACGCGCCTGTGTGGCATGCCCATGTGGGCTCACATGCCCAATTTGGCCTAGCCCATATGGCTCACACGGCCACACTCCGGCCATCACACGGCTGTGTCTTGCGCACGGCTTGGCCTTCATCGATCACACAGCCGTGTCGTCGCACACTGCCTACCACACGACTGTGTGGCGTCGACAGTGGGGTTTTTCAGCTTTCGTCGAATCTTGTTTTTCTGCGTTTTGGGTAGACACCTGGTATGGTTTTGACATTTCAGCAACCACGAACCCTCTAGGACCTAAAAATTGACAAACCAACCCTCAGAGTCAGAATTACTTCACGACCAAATCGTAACTACCGAAATCCAACACTTACTCTAATACCTCAACAATTCGATCCTCAACGAAGAGAGCTCCTTACTTCTTGATTTGTTGCTGCCAAGCAGTCAATAAGTGTAACGCCCCGAATTTTGGGCCTAGAAGTTTTAAGCCTTGCGTGGGTGCAGTTAAGAGACTGCACATAAATATTTAGTTATGTAAGAGTGTGACACAAATATATATTTGTTTCAGTGGTTAAGTGTTCTGGGAAGTGTCTGCAAAGTCTTGGGTTCAAGCCTGAGCAAGTGCAAAAAAGTTTTGTTTTTTTAAGGAATAGGCACTGTCTCTAGGCTGTAGGATTTTAAATAAATATGCATAAAACTTGACAAAAAAGAGCTTGCTGGCTTAGGGGATAAGTGGCGTATTGCTAGTGTCTGAGGTCTGAGGTCTGAAGTCTGAGGTTCGAATCCCTGTTTGTGCGAATGGAGATTATTTTTGCTGCTAGCCATGGGAGGAAATTGTGTTTGATCGAAACACTAAGAGTTTGAATAAGTTTGAACAGATTTGTTGTTAGCCGAATCTGAAGAGAGGTTTATGGGGGATTTCAATTGTTTGAATTGGTGGACAGGAGGAAATTAAGGAGTAAATCGAGCAAGTTCGAATTTGAAGGAGAGTTGTGCCGTTTGTGAACTTCTACTTCCTAAGAAGGCAACTATTTCTCTCCATTTACAGTTTTGTGATTGCTTTTGGTTCTTTTCTACACTTCTTGATTGCCGAATTTTGCTGGGGGATGTTTTGGGTACTTTTCATTTTGCCCATTTCGGTTTTTTCCTTCATTTTCAATACCCTGCTGACTGATTTTGTTCTTCTCCCTCTACTCCTTTAACAACTGTTTTCCTTATTGCTATTAAGTTGAATTATGCCTTTGGTTTTACTGCTTCTCTACCTTTCTTTCTTCTCTCTTTTTGGGACTGATATTTGCTTAGAGACCATTAAAGTATTTCTCGTTTTGTTGTTTCGACTTTATTTTTCCATGCAGCCTTACTCTGCTTCGATTTTTTTCTTCCTCTACTCCTCTGACTAACATTCTTTTCTTTTTCTCTTTGGCCGAATGTCCTATTCTCCTTCTCTTTCAATTCTTTTAGTTTAACATATCCCACTTTTTTCATCTTATTATGATAGCTGAATACTCCTTTCTCCCTCTCTGTGTTTTTACTTTTGGTTTGGCAATTGTTCTCTGACAATTGGTAAATGCTTTTGAATATCCTTTTTGTTTCTCTTTATCATTATGATATTTCTTTTAATATCTCCTCTTCTCTGTCGGTTGCTGCTAGGGGTACAATTGTACCACTTTATCCCTATCACCTTCGGCTTTGGTATGGGTGTAGGCCGATTATTCTTCCCTCCTAATTTGGGCATGGCGGTTCTGGTAAGTGATTGTTCATCTAGTTTAGACTGTTCATTTGTTTGATGGTTGATAAGGGTTAGTTGGAGTGCAAGAAACCCCTAGGGCCTATTGTTTAGGGCTCTTGCAAACGGATTTAGTGAGGAAGCCATAATCAACTGATCTAATCAATAAAGAGGTAAATTTTTGGACAAGTAGTTTGGTGGAGGTTTCGTTAAGTCAAGTGGGATGTGATTAACTGAAACTTGTGATTGAATGTAGGTTGGAGTGCTCGTGCTCTAGTATTGCATTTTAGCAATTAGGTGTGTAACCACACAGTCATACTCGTAAATCTGTAAAAGCCGAAATAAGTGACTGTCGATACCACACGAGCGTGCGCTCGCTCGTGTGGTAATTCAAACGCCTAAACATGGGTGTAAGATCGTTAAGGTCGACCATGAGCGACTTCATGGTGTAAGGCTGATTTGGGCCATGTTGGGCCGAAATGGGTTGTGTGGGCCTTACGGGCTCGTGGGCCCCACATGGGTAAGCCACACAGACGTGTGAAGATTATTGGGCCACACGGGCGTGTGGGCCCACATGGGTCGTGTTATGGCCTTTGGGCCCATTTTCACTATTTGACTGTTAAGGTTGCACATGTCGCTCGAGACGACTGTGGACCTACTGTTGGGTCGGTAAGTATACCTAGACCCCTATGTGATGTATGACTAGTTGAGCATACCGTTTTTACTGTATATACATTTATATTATGTTGAATTGCATGGGGTGAGATATATGATATTGGAGGAAGTGTACTGAAAGGCTATAAGCCTATTACTGGCAGCTCTACTGCAAATACTGTTTTAGTGCCGCAATCGGTGCTACTTGGTGTGTAGGGATGGGTGGGTCGATTTTATCCCCACATGGTGTGTAGGGTTGGTACAGAGATGGTGTGTAGAGGCTGGATTGGGTAGGATGTTCTGATTGCATACTACACTGATTCTGTAATGGGATTAGGCCCCACTGATACTGTTATTGGAATGGGCTCATGCCCACACTAGGCTAAGGCCCTAACTGGAACTGAAAGGGCTTAGGCCCAAATTGTGTTTACTCTGATTGTTGGCTTATAAGGGATTACACACTGAGTTTTCATAAACTCACCATTCTGCTTATCTGTGCAGGTAATCCTTAGGTGGGTCGATGCTGCGAGAGACTCGAATGTGGCCATACAAACAACTTATGCTCTCATATTTCTCTTTTAATTTATAAGTATTTTAATTTGGGTATTTTTATACAATAAGACCTCTCTAGATTTTTATTTTTAATTTGGGGATTTATACTTGCTTTGATATAAACTGTTAGTTGTAGGAAGAAGACATGTTTTAAAAAGATAACTGTTTTTCAAAAACACCACGTCTTCTTAATATAATTTTAAGAGCTTCCGCAAGAAACAACGTTTTAAAATAAATAATGAAGTTTTAATATGATTTATTTTCAACAAACAACGTACATTTTGAAAATTAACAACAAAACTTAAAATCTTCTTTAAGATCGTACTTAAAGGATTAATAGACAATGGGTTTCTATTGAATTTACACTTTACGGAAAACACTTCAATGTGACATCGCCAGATTCAACCATAACGTCCAGGCCGGGTTTGGGGTGTTACAATAAGATTCCAAAATAAAAGATTTTGAAAACACAAAAACCGAATTAAAAGAACCCCAAACGAGCAAACCATTCTATACACACATACTTTAACCGAACGAGAAAAGCCAAAATTTTATCATAACAAGTAAAGAGGAAAGGAAAATATTTCGTTTGAAAAAAAAAGAAAAGGAAACAGCAGAGAAGAGAAAAGGAGGAATGTCAGTTTTTCTCTGGAATCCGAAAAATTTGAAAAAAATTGAATAAAACAAAATTATCCCCAATCCCCAAAATTACTCTCACTAACCCACTACTCAACCTCCTCAGAATTTCTATTTAATCGAAACTCTATCAAATAACAGAACAAAAAATAATTTAACACCCTTATTAACGCAGGGATTCAAACACAGGACCTCCAACACACCAACACCCTTACCACTCAGGCCAGCAAGTTCATTCTAATATGAACTTATAGGTAATTAAATATAAGTCCGATGACCAAGGATAGGGCTTAATTCCAAAAATAACAAAAATTGCTAAAGGTAAGGCTTGAACTTGGGACCTCACACACACACCCAGAACATTTAACCACTGAAGTAGATACACAATTATGACAAAATTATACAGAAGAAAACATAAGAAATTTGGGGCGTTACAACGAATGAAATACTTGGTTCATCAAATCCATGAACGCGGTAGGGGCATTAGTTAAACCAAACAGCATCACCAAAAATTCATAATGCCCATATCAAGTCTTAAAAGCAGTTTTCAACATATCAGACTCCTTTTTCTTCAACTAATAATACCCATATCTTAAGTCAATTTTCGAAAACACCGTCGCACCTTGAAACTGATCAAAGAAGTCATCAATTTGAGGCAAATGATACTTATTTTTAATATTTAACTTATTCAATTTCCTATAATCAATATATATCCTCATTGTACCATTATTTTTCTTTATAAGCTAAATCGGTGCGCCCTACGGGGACACTTGGTCGAATAAGCCCTTTATCAAGTAACTCTTGCAACTAAATTTTTAACTTTTTGAACTCCTTTGGTGCCATGTGATAAGGCGCAATAGACACCGGTATAGGACCAGTATAGAGCTCAATTCCAAACTCCACTTCTTGTTCTGGTAGTAAGGCAGACAACTTTTCAAGAAACATATCTGGAAAATCCCTAACAGTGCAAATATCTTGAACTCTCAACTCATTACAAACCAAATTCATCACATAGGCTAAGTAAGCCTCACAACCTTTTCCCATCATCTTTTCATTCTTCAAAGTGAAAACCATATTAGACAAAAATCATCGCCTTTTACCAACCCCAACGATTTCCAACCTATCATTATTCCTTAAAGTAATTCGTTTTGTCTCAAACTCTGCCTTAGCCTTATGCTTAGTAAACCAGTTCATACCCAAAATAACATCAAATCCATAAAATGGTAGTTCCATGAGATCAATAGAGAAAATTGTATTATAAGAGGACACCTAGATAAACCTTATTCACAGCAACACTATCTCCAACGGAGCTAATTACAGTCATACCCAAATCAATAGTCTCCATAGGAATCCCTAACTTACAAACTAATTCACTCAGACTATACAAATGTGTAGAACCAGAATCAACCAAGGAAAATAATGGAATAGATTACAAAATGAAAGTATCTGCAATAACATTAGTGAGATCTTAATCCTCAGGTTCCCTAACAGTATAAACCTAAGTTGAACCTCCAGACTCAACTTGCAACGCAAAAGTGTGAGCAACAATTTATTGTCCAACCGGTCTCCCATTACCTCTACCATGACCTCGGTCCCTAGCAGGCGCAAAAAGAGGTTCCAAACTTTGAGCCTATGAAACCTTAGCTCTATTTGGGCAATCCCTCAAAAAATTTTCTTTCAAACCACACTTAAAACAACCACCTATTAGCTTATGGCACTCTCCAAGATGTCTACGATCACAATGTGCACAAAGCGGCCATCTAAAACCACCAGTGTTAGCCATAACATTATTCTACTGTCTAGACTGATTCGATCGAGTCTCAAATCTCGCACCCTTACCAAAATTGTAATTATCTCGCCTTCTTTTGGGTGATCGTCCAGGAGCACTATCAGAAGCCCTCTTACCAGTCTTAGCCACCATAAAATGAGCTGGCTCAGCCAAAGTCTCCTCAACAGCTTTGGCCTTTTCCGCAAGCTCACCAAACAACTTAGCATTTTGGGCCACCAAGTAAACCCAAATCTCTTGATTAAGCCCAAAATGGAACCTTTTACAATGATCCTTCTCAGTCAATACCATCTCAGGTGCATATTGACTGAGGCGTATAAACTCTGCCTCATAGTTAGCTACAGACACAAGGTCTAAAAATTCCCACTTATGAGCTTCCATATACTGCTCACCCATGAACTTCTTCTTAAAAACCTCAAGAAAGTAATCCCAAGTTAGGCAATCGGTAGTTGTACCTCTCTTGACAGTATTCCACCAACGATAAGCTTCACCATTGAGTAAGGACACTATGCAACCTAATTTCTCCTCGTTAGAACAGGACATCTACTCGAGGATCCTTTCAACTTCTTCCAATCAGTACTTAGCTATGGCCAGATCAATCCTTTTAACTCTAGAAAATGCTTTACCGCCTAACGCTTGAAGATGTTCAAGCGGCAACTTAAGATTCACAGGTGCAGGATTGGTAGGTGCAGCAGTAGGGTTAGCACCACCAATCTGCTGAAACACTCTAATTATCACTTTAATCAGAGGGCCTACACCCTCATCAGGTATGTTCATTCTACGTGGCAGCATAGGAGGTGTAGAGGATATACCATCCTCTTGAGCACTAGCTCTCGCATTCACAAGTCTATGAGGAATATCTAATTATCTAGCATACACACATAAGCAAATAAATGTTGTGAGTGGCAGGGAAATGATCCGAGTCTCGTTCCTGTAAGAAATTTTTGGAATTAAAGGCAATGTGTTCTCATTCGTACCCCACATGCATCACAAACAAGAGATATCTCATGCAATTTAAGCTATCAAAACAACTTAATCACTTAGGTTGTGAAACCCCAATCAAGACATTAATAACAATCATGTAGGTCCGAGTGTTATTGAACCTGCCTCTAATACCACCAAATGTAACATGCTATACTTGGCCCGGTCGTCGAGCACCACCGTCTCGCATCATGTTTATCTCAAATCGTCACGTTATTACGCATTAATCTTTTCTTTTATTTACTAACATAACATTCACATGAATTGCAAGTCATACATTTTCTTTTTATCAATAAAACATGTCAAGCATTCATTAAATAAACATAAAATAAGTACTAAACTTGCATTTAGACCACTTGGCTAAATTTCCCAAAATTGTTACGTAGGTATTAATACTGAAGAGGAGGTATCGATAATTCTCTCAAGTGGTATCGATACTACTTGGAAAATCGATACCAAACTAGCTTAATGTAACTCTCATATCCCGACTCCATTGCCGGATTAGGGATCGGAGTGGTATAGAACTGGACAAAATAATTTATCTTAATTCCATAATAAGTATTCAATTAATTTATAAACATATATCATAGCATAGAATAATTATGCACATGGGCCTTTGTTCAAGTTTACAAGGCTGTAAAATTACATTAGAAACAATCAGGGATCAAATTGAGACAAATTAGAAATTTTTGAGAAAAACATAAAAATTTGAGATGCAGGGGTTACACGGCCATGTGTCCAGGTCGTGTGACATAGCCCAGACCATGTGGGCATTTGAAGTTGGGACACAGGGTCGTGTCCCAGCTCGTGTCTTTACCTGTGTATATTATTGACTTAGATCACACGGCCATGTCGTAGGCCTTACACTGTACTTTAATTCTTTGTTTGTCACAGGTGAATCAGTTTCCTTGTAAGCACCACATTCTCCCCTTTGTCTCCTCCTTGTTGATTCCCTATATCAATAGTTTTTTTATAGAATATATTATTATAGGATTTGAAATGCATGCATGTAACACCCTTAACCCGTACCAGATGATCGGTATAAATGAGAGATGTCAACGAAGCATGTGCAAGTAAGTAATTTTGGTTTTTTTAAGAATTAAAAGTTTAAAATATTTTTAAAAACTAATTAAATATTTTTATAAAAATTTAAAATTTTAAAAATAATTTAAAATTGTTTAGAATTTATTCAGATTTGATCGGAGGTGATTGGAACCTAAAACGGGTCCCGAAAGGTCAAAACAACTTGAAATAGTGCAGGGAGGTAATAGTGGCGCAACATTGCGACAAAGAACTTATGACATTGTGGCGTGACTAATTTGATGAGGTTGCGATGAGGAGAAATACAAAGTCATGATGTTGCAACTTCATAGTCGCAATGTGATTCACTAAGTTCATCCAAAAACACTTCAAGTGTTTTTACAAGGTCCTTTTATTCATGGTATTCATATAACATGATTAAAAAACCTCTCAAATATATACAAAAACTATTATAAAACACTTTAAAATTAAAAATAGTACACTCGAAAGTAAATTAACCAGGCATACCCTTGATTAATCAAAAGAAGAATAGTATAGTGATATACCAAGAAGAGTTTCCAAGTTCAAATTTGAATAACATTCAACATAGATACCAAATAATATGAAATTAAGATATTTAAATGTAGACACCCTAGTACATGCCATAAACTAAATATGCAACTTTCATGCTCTTGGAGGTCTCAATGACAGTTTGATGTCCCAAATTTAGCTTGGCTTTATGAATCTATGAATCTACAATCTATGCGCAAAAACAACAACGTGTAAGCATAATTGCTTAGTAAGTTAAATAGAAATTACCATACTTATCTTACCTCATTGAATGAGTTAGCTAAGTTAATAGTTACCCATTGGACAAAGGTAAACATAATATGAAACAAGAAACATTAATATAGTTTTTGAAAATATAAGTGACAAATAACGTCATATAAGCACAATTCATAAGGAAATAGATAACAACAATCATCATATAAATAAGAGTGTTAAGGATATTTTAATTCCATTCAATTAATACCTCATGATTTTATTCTCTTCTTCATGATTACAAGTGTACATTCTTGAATTCACTGTAACAACCCTAACTTGTATCTGTCACCAAAATAGGGTTACAAGAATGCTACAGCAAGTTAACAAAAATAAACAGGTAGAATCATAATCATTTCAATATAATTTCTCAAAATACCACAATGTAATGAAATTGCAATAATAACTTACATTTAAGAGGCTTTAATCGAGTTTAAAGGACTAAAGAAATAATCTTAAAACCCTTAGGGACTAATTTGAAACAAATCAGGAAATTTTAGGAAGAATATGAAAAATTTTAAAAATAGGGGACACACGGTCGTGTGACATAACCCAGGCCGTATGAATATTCAAAGTTGGGACACACGGCCGTGTCCTAGCCCGTGTCTCAAATCATGTAACTCACTGACTTAATACACATGGCCGTGTTATAGATCGTGTGCCAAACCATATGACTCACTGACTTGATACACACGGCCGTGTCTCAGACCGTGTACGGTACATGGTCGTATGGCAGCCCGTGTGTGCCAAAATGAACCTTAAAACTCAAGTTTACCATTTCCAGATTTTTTAGACACTAAGCATTCCAAACTCCAGCCCTTAAACCTATTCAAATTACCATTAAACCTACTCAAATCATGCCAAATCAACCATTTTAAGTGCCTAACCAATGTACCCTCATTGGTACCACAATTATACATACATGTACAATGATATAAATCATCAAGCATTCAACTATTCAAACATACATACTTATCCTATTTGAGCCAATTATCCAACCTCCTAATTTACCAAGTTAAAATCAAACATATATCAATAGTTATTCTTAGCTAAGCTTACCAAAATCAAACAACAAACTACATTTAACAAACTTATGTTCATCACCACACTTAGCAACCATATAATACCTTCATATTATGAAACAAACATAAATCCAAAGATCAACTAGGCACATGATTATATAAACAAATATCAAACGAGGTCTTTGACGTAACAACCTATTACATGCCATATAATCCAAAATAAACATTCAAAAACTACCGAAATCGGATCGGTAGTGTGACTCGAGTGCTGATCCGGTCTTCCATCCCATAAAAAGATATCTACAAGAAAATACAAATCACACAAGTAAGCTTATTGAAGCTTAGTAAGTTCGACGGACAGAAACAATGAATCTTATCGAAATAAATATAACAATTTAACCAAATACTATTCCACAACTAATGTTTCCTGTTATCCACAATTTCAAACTAGTGAATTTCATAGCTCAATTCAATTCTCAAATAATAATTTCTGGAAAGTATACATGTCCAGAATGAAATCACTTCAAGATATCAAGTACATGTCATGCCATTCAAAGTTATTAAACAAGTTATATAACAATAATTTACGACATGATGAACGACTTATGGATACAAGTACACAAGTAGTCCAACAGAAACACGCCAAATGCTCATAAAATATAATCCAACCAATACCACGCCAAACACTCATGAAAGCTAATCTAACCGATAACACACCTCGACATTAAGTGCCTAGCCCATAGGCTATACATCTGCCCCCATAACACGCCAGAATATGATAGTATAACACGAAGGTTCGCAACAAATGCAGAACCTCGGTATGCTAGGGAAAAATATATAAAGCACGCCACATCAATCTCCACTCCAACCCCACATAACACACCACCATTTATTTGTACTCTATCTCGCGTTCATCTGGCCCAAGTACCGAAATTCAGTAACATTTTCCAAACAACTTTACATTATCAATAGAACAAATAATATCCACTATTTCATATCATATCACCATACAATTCATATAGATATTAAATTACAAACCAAGCAAACTTACCTGGACTGAATATTAATAGTTGTAGAAGTTTAGGGACTATTCCATAATTTTCCCTTTTCCACGTAATCAATATGGTCTTGAACTAAAAAGTAAAATTTCTCAATTATTAGCTTAAAATTCATATTCCAAATTATTCTACAATTTATACCCTTTTATTTTTAAAATTTATAAAATTTCCCCTAAATTTTACAACTTTTGCAATTTAGTCCCTTAACCTAAAAATCATAAAATTAACCATTTTCAATGAATCAACTTATAGCCGAATGTTCAAGGTTTCTAAAAAGTCCACAATACACCTCTTATTTACCAATTAACCATGTGATTTTAACATTTTAATCCTTAAATCAGAAGCTAATAAAAATTACTTCACGAAACAACCAAATACCACAATCAAAGATTTAAACACATAATTATCATAAAAACAACCAAGATTCATCAATGGAAACTTTTAAAATTTTTAAAAGATTCAAAAACGGAGGTACGAGTTAACTAGACCTAGTTGTAATGATCTCAAAAACATAAAATTCATTAAAAACGGGGCTAAAAAACTTACTCATGAAAAGGAGTGAGCTAACTGAACCCCAAGTTTATCCTTTCATGGTGTTTTCGACAAAACCATGGGAAAATGAAGATGATGGTGAAATTTTGTTTTAATTATGCTTTGTCTAATTTTGATTTAATTACAAAATTACCGTTCACTATCTATTATAAGGGTTTAATGCTTCATTGGCCCTCCCACATTTATTATTTAAGCTATTAAATCATCTAAATGCAATAATTACTAAGTTTTGCACCTTTTACAATTTAGTCATTTTTCTTTAATTAGCTATCTAAACGTTAAAATTTCTTAACCAAATATTAAAACGACTCTAATGGCTCAACAAATGTTCTATAAATAATATTTACAGGCTGACACAATAGAAATTTATGGTTCCGAAACCACTGTTTCGTCACCATTGAAAAACGGGCTGTTACATTCACTTATCCTTCTGGGCCTTTTGTAACCTTAGTAAAACGAGATTTGAGCACTCGAGAATTCCATCCCACACAATTATGTATGTATATAATCATTGCACAAATGTACATTCCAACCTACACAACCAAGGTTCTCAAAAAGAACATTCCTTTGGCCAATATTGAATGTCAAGCCAAGGTAACAACACCAATCTCCAAGTCTCTATATAACTCTTACGTGCGCTAATAATCCTTATTGCCATGCCAACCGTGTCCTAAACCTACCAAGTTTACAAGGGCATTACTCAATCAACATATTAGTGTAATGTTTCAAGAGCTTTAGAAGTCTCTAAATATATTAAAAACATGTTCAAACCATTAAATCTCATACCATTAATTCAACAAAGAACACCTTTAACTTTCACCATTCTTATCTTATCATTTACATTACACAAATTTCATATATCATCATCAATCACATATGTAATCACATTTCCATATATACACATCTACCTACATTTATGTTTCATGTTTAAATCCATATTTCCATTAATCAATAACCATTCAAGTAACCTTCTACTAAGTCACCCACACACAAGTTTCACATAATTCTTAATTTATCTTTTAATTCATTAATTAACATATTATTAAGTTAAATAACTCCTATAACAAAGTAATTATGATAAGTCCCATAAGAACTTATCCAAAATCAACAAAATGATGGAAAGCTTACCACTTTCCACTTCAATCAACAATCTTTTCCTTACCTTTGTTGAGAGCTTCTTTCTCTAATAAATTTTTATCACAAAATAAATAAGCATGTTGTAAGCACCATGGGCGGAGCCACATGCATAGACCCCATTAAGAAAAAGTAAAAGGGAATTTCACTCATAAATTTTTTTAGAAAATTTATATAATTAATGAATTGACCTTGTAAAAAATTTCAAATTATTCACCAAAATTTTTGAAAGAAAATTATTTTATAAAAAAATATTTTATATAAAAATAAATGAATATCTGTCTCCACTAAAATTTCAAAAATCCCTAATATTTTTATTTTCTTTTAACACAAATTACTTTTCTCTCAAAGTTCTCTTTTTCTCTCACACAAACTCTCTAGTATTTTTACAAGAAAGGTGATCAATCTTTGAATACTTCAAGTGGGTCTTTGTAACAATTCTTCTTTTCTTTTCAAGCTTTATTGAGTAACCTCTAGAAGATCAAAGTTTTAACTTTTCTTGTTATAGATTAAGATTTTTGTGCAAGATTTATCTTTTTATTGATTGAATGATTTTGGGATATTGATTTTGTTTGAGATTCCTAACATCTTGACTATGTAATGATTTTTTAGAGGCTAACTAATACAAATCTATGAAGAAATTAGGATTTATTGTATTTATAACCTTGAATTTTTTGAATATTGATTAGAAATGTAGCATTTTTATTTAGAAATTGTTATTACTAGTGTGATTATTGTGAATCTTATGTTTGAAAATTGATATATTGCATCTTGTGTTTAAATTTTGATATATTACATTCTCATGACACCAAAAAATACTTAAGTGATTTTTATTTATGTGAAAGAAAATTTCTAGTTGAAATGTTGGCTTCATAAAAACTTTTGTGCTTAAAGCTTAATTTTTTTTTAAAAGTCTACTAGTGAAATAGAAAAAGAACAACAACAATAAGGGTGAATAACCAAAGTGAAATACAAATCAACATATAAAAAAAGAAAAATCAAAAGAGTTAAGTTTAGCCTTTAAAGCATTTTGGCTATTCAAGAATTGAGAACTAAGATTACAACATTTGAATGATAGAGATAATATAATAACATATTAGTAAAAAAATACTTTGTAAACCTCATAATCATTACTTTCCCCCAAAAAATGTTGGGAGAGTGGATCTAAAATTTTCAACTTCTTAGTATACTTATATCTACCTATATTATGTATTACTTTATCAATGATTAATATTGTACATTAATTTATATAATTTTTATATATATTTTTTTTCAAAATTTGACTGTACAATTTAATTTTTTTTACTTCGCCCTTGGTGAAAATTCATAAACAATTCATAATGACAACATTAAATAGCTATTCAAATAACTCAATTAATATAACGAATCTCATAAATATGAGATGGAGTATCAAAATGATGTAAAATCACAAATATTCACCTTAATTTTCAGATTCTTGTACGAACCCATTTATGTTTTAGGAAAGCTCAAAAACTCGTGATGAAAATGATGATTAAATGAAGAAAAAGTGTAGAGATTTAGGAGAGATTTGGAGGAGAAAAGGCTGTGAAAGAAGAACAAATTTTCTTCTCTTTTGCTCAACAATGGCGGACCAAAGGTGGTGTTAAGTGTATTATTTTAGCAATTTAAAATATCTGGGTCAAACGTCAAAGCTTTTTTGGTACATGTGGTTAATATTTATTTTTGATGACTAAAATGATTTTAATAGCTTACAGGTCATCTCACCACCACAGACAATCTTAAACATTAATATTTAATCATAATTATACCTCAATTGTCATTTATATTTTTATTTAATTGAATTCGAAACTTTAAAAACATCTACAAATTGCTTTTCAATGGTCTCTCAATTGTCCAAAAAGAACTAATAAAATTGAATTTATTATCTAGGATGAAGTTACCGAAAAAACTCTCGTATAGTTAATCGGAAAATTTAGAGCGTTACAATACTCGTGGTGGGTGCTCAATCTACTGCACTCCACAACACCCAACCTTTATAGGGTTTGTTCTCATTAATCCTTCAAATCGTCTAAGCCAAGTGGTTCGATAGGGGAGGGGGAAATAGTGGCAGTAGTAGCGGGAGAAGTGGAGGAAAATGTAAACTTTTTAATAACTTATATGTATATTTAAAAAATATTATAATTTTTTTGAAAATATTTATATACATTTTATATTTTTAAAATTTTTTAAAATTA
Organism: Gossypium hirsutum; assembly: GCF_007990345.1. NCBI lineage: Eukaryota > Viridiplantae > Streptophyta > Magnoliopsida > Malvales > Malvaceae > Gossypium > Gossypium hirsutum. Next base: position 10,448,467 of record NC_053436.1, on the reverse strand, counting down.
AGATTAAATTAAAATAATTTGTAAAATTAAAGTTAAAATTTTAAAATTATGATGAAATTAAAACAATAATAAATATTTAAAGCTAAATTTATTATTATATTATTATTTTTAACTGCGAGCCCCACTATTCGTCACGCTCTTAAGGGAAATGGACAGAAAAAAATAAAAAAAAAATAAAGGAGTGACCAAAACAGAAAGTGGAGCATAATTGCTGATCTGCAGTGTAATTTACCAAACTTTTAATGGGCAAAAGCTTCCCCTATGCTTGCCATAGAACTCCCCTTAAGCAGTAGTTTAGTGGTCTCTTTCTCTGGGCAGCTAATTCGGTGATCCCAAAGATTCAGCCCGAGTCATAAACTCGGAGCTCGAACTCAATCACAGAGAGAGAAAGAGAGTCGATTTCCTTTTCACAAAACAATTAAAAGAAGAAATCTTTTATTTTCTGTGAATTTCTCTTTCGGCACTCTCTGCAACTGCAATCATGACCTCAATTGTGCAAGTAATTTTCTTTTATTGTTCAAATTGAAGAATCGACTATGGCTTTCTTTTTAATTTTGATTTGCGACAATTAATCATCGTTCTTTTTTTCTTTTGAAAAGGGCTTTTCCAAGTCTTTGGCCATGACTGTGCTATCGGAGATCGGCGACAAGACGTTCTTTGCTGCCGCGGTTAGTCAAATCTTATATTTTGAGTTTCTTCTTTGGTTGGTTAATCATTTATTAAATTGGTGTTTCACTAATATGTATTGAATATGGTTCTGAAAAGGACTTGAAACTAAAACTGAGTTGTTCATGTTGTCAATAATGAACAGTCAACTTCCTTTTACAACCTTTTGTATTGTTTTAATATTGTTGCTCTTTCCTTTTTCTTCTTCTTCTTCTTTTTTTTTTTTTTCAATTTATCATGTTCTAAGTATTTTATTCTCCTTTGTGCGTGTAAAACAAAGCAAGAGGCTAAAATAACCTGCTTATCAGACATTTGATTGGATTATAAAGTTTTGAAGGACTGCTCACTCCTAAAAGGAATAGGAATGTTGCGGGTTTAAATTGCTTAAAAATTGATTGCGAATGAGTTCTGAATGGAAAAAGAAAACCAGTTGCTTCATTAGGTGCATTCCAGATCGATCACGTGGACATGAATAAATTCACCTTTGTTTAATATTGCACTATTTCTTGGTATTAGTTTCCTCACAAAGTTTACTTGGCCGGTTAGTATCTGTTGGCTTCCAATGAGTTACCCCAGAAGTCACCTGTGCAAGCTAAATCCATCCTTAGAAAAAAAATAAGGTGCCAATTTACTCTTTTCGTTGGCTAGTATCTTTTAAATGCGGAAACTTTAAACAATCATTGTTTGTCAAACCTTATGTGGCCGGTTAGTAGCTGTTTGTTTCACATGAGTTACCCCAGAAGTCACCTGTGCCAGCTAAATCCATCCTTAGAAAAAAATAAGGTGCCAATTTACTCTTTCGTTGGCTAGTATCTTTGAAATGCGGAAACTTTAACAAATGTGGCTGGTTAAGTATCTGTTTATTTCACATGAGTTACTCCCGAAGTCACCTGTGCCAGTTAAATCCATCCTTCAACAACACAGTCTTTGTATTTCTTGTTATCTCTTAAGAGGATTAATTTCAAAAGCCCCCTCTCTCTGGGATTTCCTCATATGTAGGAAAAAGAAAGAATCAGATTACAGACCTTTAAAGTAATATATTTCCTTTTCATCCATGTAAACTGTAACTTTTCAGGTTACCCACACTCTGAATTGTTATCCATTGGCCAGCGTGAGAATGAAATATTTGTATTCACTCAAGGGAATGAACTGTTCTAAGAGACAATAGTAATGATAGCTGAATATTTTGTAGTAAAATGTTTTTCTTCTGTAAGTGTTGAATTTCTGGTTTTTAGTAATCAAGTGGTTTTACTGGAATTAACTTGTGCATAAATTTCTTAAACGCAGTACATCATCATTTTCATTCATGAGGTTAATAATTTTAATGTTTGTTCGTTTAGTTTTTCTTTGGTGATAATATGCATATTTATCACAGTGACACGAAGCTGCCGTTTTAACCTAAGCAAGCCTTATTTATGAATGAAGAAATGGAGCGTAGATTGTTTAGAGTACTAAAAACTTGGAACATGGCTTTAAGCTTAGAAAAACTAATGTCTTTTTCTGGTTCTTGGAGAGGGTAGGTATTTAGTTCCAAACTTCCAACGCATGATGGATAAGAGTATTAACTTTGTCACTGATACAGGTTTTATTTAGAGACGAATATGATATATACTTAAATGTCAGAAAGCACTTCCTACGTTTCGCATCTTTAATTGTGTTATACTGATTTCCATGTTTTCACTTGAATATTGTATTAAATCCTGCAGTATTGTGCTTGGCCCAAAATCACAAAATTTACTGCATTTTATCCTGAAATAGCTCGATCATTGAATTTTTAAAATCACGTATTTTATTTGTTTCAAGATCTTGGCAATGCGCCATCCCAGGAAACTTGTCTTGTTAGGATGCCTGGCAGCTTTAATTGTAAGTGTTTTTCTCTTTCCCTTTCTCCATGCATCATTTTCATTCAGATTCACTCTGTTAACTTTTATTTAATTGAGCATCAAGTTATTTGAAACGTTTTATCTGTAGGTGATGACTATTCTTTCTGCTGTTGTTGGCTGGGCTGCTCCAAATCTTGTAAGTGGTTTGGTTGCTGTTTGAGAAAGGCTTCTTTTACCTGTGGATCAATTTTAATTTCTTTTAAAGGACCTGAACAACCACATTAAAGGCCTTTTTTTGAACAACTCCTAGCAATATTTAGTGAACTAAGTAATTCTTGGTCATTTTTGCCTGGAAAATATGAATATCTGTGTTAGGATGAGAACTGAATTGAAGTCAATTTGATTGATCCCTGTTCTCTAAAGTTACAGGTTACAAAATGCACTGGATGTACTTCAGTGTGGCTATAGGTTTACCCACTTAAAGCTATATGCTATATTTAATATTGGGGCTTCTGCTATTGGTGATAAAATATTGTCCTCCAAACTTAGATCTCAATCTCTTGTGGAACTATAATCTTAGAGTGTTCTTTACAAACATGGATTAAATCTTTTCAGATGTAAATTATGTTTGAACAGTTGGATACAAAGTGAAGCATGTAATAGCCACGCATTCTGTAGTTCTATCAGTAACTGTGGTACTGTTGAACTCTAGTGTGTAAAAGTGTGGTGTCCTTCATTATGAACTATACAACAAACCTTAGTCTGCTTGGGTGGTTAATTTAATCAAATTTAATTATGTACCATGCACTCCTTTACATATAACAATAATGAACTTGTAGGGGAAATGCTCTCATTCTCTTCTTGTATTTTTTTTATTATGCAGATCTCTAGGAAATGGACACATCACATTACGACTCTGCTTTTCTTTGGATTTGGCTTGTGGTCTTTATGGGATGCATTTATGGAGAATGGGTAATGCTTTTTATTACCTCTTTAGACTCTTTCAATAGTCCTATATCATTTTCTTGGGTTTGGCTTCTACAATCAACCCTCTTTATAATAGTCTCATTTATCTACCAAGATGTGGCTGTTATAATATAACAACATTTGGATGTTACAGCGGGATATTTGTTGTAAACCTATTTTTTTCACCTTATAGAAAATAAAAATATATTTGAGTTGCAATTTGCAGTTTGCAGTTTTTAATTATATTTATATTTTATTTAATAAAATAAATGAAACAATTTAAACACCAACAATTATATTTATATTTTATTAATAAACTATTTAAAGAAGTTTTTAATGGAAATTTGTTTGGCAGATTCCATTCTATTGGTGGCAATATAATGCTTATATTGGTGAAGAATTCATTAGTTAATCATGAGTTACTAAGTTAAGTAATCAATTTATAAGTTTATGATGTTTCAGATTCATAATAGAGTACTTAATTAGAGAACTTAATGGTTACTGAATTGATATATTTAATTCTACTTATTAAATATTATTTTTATTTAATGAAATATGATTATTATATTTTTATGTGAAATTTAAACATTTTATTAAAATAATATCGTAACTAAGATAATTTTTATTTAAATAAAATATAATTAATAGGTTTGCTTATATGAAATAGCTATAACTTTACTTAAAGTTTGAAACAATAAGCTGATGTAGAGAACTAATTAATAAAAAATATACTTCATAATTATGGCTGTTGCTGTTCTTAGTGAAAAGCTGTTATAGAGGATTAAAATAAAACATAAAAAATTGATTCTGTTAGAAACTTGACTCTTATAATGAAATGCTGTTATAAAGGGTGGTTGTCATAAAGATGGCTGACTGAATTTGTCATTGGTCATTAGGTAAAACTTTGTTTTACCGTAAGTTAATCATGTTATGATTTGACTATATTTCTGTAATAGGGAGGCTGAAGAATTGGCTGAAGTTGAAGCAAAACTGGTTGGTTATTTTAATGAATTTTCTGATGTTTAAGTAGAATTTTCCCTTTTTGGCGAAAAATGAAATTATTTAAATGTTACTTTACTGGTCTGACTAGGATGCTGACTGGAAGGCAAACCCAGGAACAGTCAAGGGGGGCAATAAGGTACAGAAACAACAGTATATTTCTCAAAAGGGAAAAGTGTTATATACCGACAACATGTTTTCTTTCAATGTTGAACTTATTTGATTAGAACTTTAATGCTCTGTTTGGGAAAATGGATTTCGAAATTTGGATTTGTATTTCTTTTATTATATAAATGGTAAGAATGGGATGCATATATTTTGAGCAAATTAGTTGAGATTCAATACAATATATGTTAGAGAAGGATAAAACATGGATTTGTCAAATCCAAAAATATTTTAAGAATTTCAAATTCATTACTAGATAAGCATCTAACAAATCCATGGATTTGAGAAATCATGAATGTTACATTTCTCAATAGTTTACTACTCAATTTACACTATTTCTGAAATCCAAATTCAAATTGTAAAATCTTAGCTCCCAAGCCCTACCTAAGGGGGGAATTAGATAAAATTGTATAGGAGCTTATTTAGGATATTTGGAAAAGGAAAGGGCTTTTTAGTATTTAGCCTTTTTAGTAACATTTTAAGATTATGAAGACATTTAACTGTTCCCTATGCTATCAGGCTGATGATGATTCAAAAAAGGAGAGGCAGCCATTTCTTACACAGTTCTTCTCTCCCATATTTCTGAAGGTCATAAGTTATATAATCTATTTAGTTGAATCTTGATAAGCTTGCATTTTGTCAAATAATATGAAAGTGCCTATTCTACAGGCATTTTCCATCACATTCTTCGGTGAATGGGGCGACAAGAGCCAGGTAAACTTTATAACATGAATGTCATATTTCTGTCTTTTCTTTAACAGGACTATTGCATGTTTATCATGTTGGACTGAGTATTTCACCGTCTTTTCAGCTTGCTACTATTGGTTTGGCTGCAGATGAGAATCCATTCGGTGTGGTTCTTGGTGGAATTTTGTAAGTTCTACTACCATTAGAGATATCTATACATATTTACTGAAGCATCGCTATTTCCTTCATATTTTGAAACCACTCCGTATGTATACAATGCTGTTTCCATTTTATATGTTTATATATCTTCATTCTGTATATGCCTGCTCTGATTAGTGATTAGTAAGGTTTCATCATTTTTTTTCCCTTTTTCTCAGGGGACAAGCAGTGTGCAGCACTGCTGCTGTACTAGGAGGAAAGAGTCTGGCATCTCAGATATCTGAGAAAATTGTAATCCAGATCCATACTTTTCCTTTTTATCCTTATGCGACAGTTATGGTTTGCATTTAATTTGGTGAGCAACTAGTAAAACCAAGTTTATATCTATTTTGATGCAGGTTGCACTCTCGGGTGGAGTTCTTTTCATTGTTTTTGGAATCCAATCCCTCCTCTCAACAGAGTCTTGACGACTTACTAATGGTTAGTTCTGATTTTTCCATCAAGAAAATTGTTCACTAGGGTTGGGGTACTCCGTTGGGGAGGAGTTGGCACTTAGGGGAATGATTGCTATGAATTCTTTAATGTTTCACATAAACCCGGTGAAGATCCTGAAATCCAAATTGACCCGCTGTTTTGTTATTACATTTATAATTTTTCATACCTGCCTGTCCTCTTCTCAGTCCAGGCACAATGTTGTCTTACACCCATTAGATTGGCATGTGAGGCCGTTGAAATGAATAATTTGTTTTGGAATATGTGTTTTTGCCTGCAGCAAAAGTACTACTGCGCGGTCAAATACATGGACGTGCTGTTGCTTGGTGCTGTATATAGTCTGTAATGGATATTTTTGCTTTCTGTTTATTTAATCAGGGATCACTGTAGAGGGTTCTTTTGGTTGAGTAGAGGTTACAAATTAGTAAAATGGAGTGTCGTGGATAAATGGTGGGGAGGAAGTCGGAACAGACTCTAAAAAACAAGTATGGCGGCAAATAGTTGTGATGAGCTGAGAAAGATTAAAGCAACTTGGTTGTAATTGTGTTAAAAAAGAAAAAAAAAAAAGAAGTTGCACAGAATTTTTAAAGAAATTAAAAATGGAACTTTGCTTTAAATAAATTATTAAAAATGGTTATAATGGATAGTGGAAGAGAGAGAAGTTATTTTAACTTGGATAAAGGAAAGTAAGTTATAATAACGATTACAAGGAAAATTACATCTACTTAAAATATTTTAGTTAGAAAGATTTAGGTTCCGTTTGTAAGTAAAATATTTTTCAGAAAATAATTTTTGGAAAATGATTTATTTTTCTGAAAATGATTTATTTTTTTGGTGTTTGAATGAATCTGTGTAAAATATTTTTTGGTGTTTGGTCGATTTACTGAAAATATTTCATAAAAGCTATTTTAAATTAAACAAATATATATTTAAGAATTTATTATCTTTACATTGTTTAATTGAGGTTATTATATATATATATTAATAAATTTATATTTTAAATTGTTTTTACATATATTGTATTGATTTATTAGATTTATATAATAAGACTGTTTTGTTTGTTTCACTTGAAGACACAAATACGATATAACACACTCATTTGATATGAATATGTTTGGATCATACAGGAATTTTCTATACGCTATCACTCAATTAATTATAACTTGTTTAACAACTATCAATAAAATGTTTGAAAATTTCTTTTCTTGATTACATATAATAAGCTTGAACTTTTTTAAAATGGATGTGAACTCAAGAGGTCAAAATTGAAAATTATGGGTGACGCAATGCACACCTACTACAAAAACCAACCAAATAGCTTTAACCATTGATTTTTTAACACACTTGGACAAGGTTTTGTTACCTAGGGACATAAGGTTCAAAGAGTGTTATCTAAAGATTTGGATCATATTGCACTACATTAGTCGCTCGTTCAAACTCTTCTCTTAGAACTTTAATGCTGAACTTGTCCACCACTCGATTAAGGTCATGAGATACCACAAACGGATCCTCTATGCAGATTAAATGAAAATCATTACCAGTTCTTCTTGTCCAGTCTTTTTCTCCTTTACTGCACAAATGGAGTACTCATAAGACCAGAAAAATAGATATCAATATATATATAGGAACTCATAAGACCAAAACAGTTGAACTCCAACTAATTAATCCTATACGTTTCCATTTGAGAGAAAAACAAAATTATAATAGTAATTATCCCTGTAGAAGAATTTTTCAACATTAACACAACTCGCCTGCTTCCTTATCTAAGCCATTGTTTTTTAATCAAAAACAACAAGAAACAGTGAGTGAAGGCCTTTTGTCCAATGAAATCAAGAGAGAATGAGAACCTGCTTGAAAAGGTGCACTAGCTGAGTCGAAAGAAATAAATTTTGATTATTAGGCTTCTGTTATCTGTGACATGTGGAGACCTTAACTTATGTAAGTGTAAGATGAATTATACAATGAAATCCACCAAATACATAAAGTTAAGCTCTCCAAGAGATAAACAGCATAGGAAGGGACAAGATATGTACTTCAAGGAAAACTAGGAAAGACTTCTGAAATATAACCATATGCATTTAGCTTGTGTCATCAAGTTGAAATTACTTAAGTGCCCCACATCAACAAAAATGGTTCATAGAGTAGAAACACTTTAGATGAAACAGGTCAAATGATGCTAAACATTTTAATAGGATAAGCCATTCAAACAATAACAAGCAGGAGACTAAGATCTTGCAACTGAAGACAGAGTAACACACCTGTTTCTCAAGCTCCTTAGCTCTAGCTTCTGCTTCCTTACATCTTTCTTCAGCAGAACGAAGCTGCACAGTTTCAAATGAAAAATCTCATGTATAAAAAAAAATTGTAACGTGAACATAGTTATTTATTTATGACATGTGAAAAGTAGATAGCCTTTTCCTTGTGAATTATGATCCGTAAATACAATTTTCAAACTGTAGGCAGTGATAGAAAGAATGCAAGTTCCAGAAAGATCAAGATAAGAGAAAGGTGGTAGTGATTTTTTATGGTTTAACAATTAACAAGCATATATATAAAGCTAGTTATCATTCAAATTATATCAAGGAAAGATAAATGAACACAAGCTCAAAACCCCCAAAATAGTTCTCATACTGAGCTTGAGATGATGTTAAGGCTCCGTTTGTCTGGCTAATGTATATATGTCGAGAATATCACAAGTCCTTCATTTTGAATGGATTATTTGAGGTTAGGTTCAGAATATGTTGGATGAGGTTGATTTTGAAACATATATATGGCTGAATGGCATCCTAAAAATGGCAGCTTAAAAAAATGGTGTAAACATTAATTTTCTCTACTTTGAATACAACTAACAAAATTCACAAGCACCCTCATCTATGAACTATTGTACACTGGTTTAATGCTATCTACAATTTTACTATCCATGTAACTGAAAGCAAGCATCCAATATTACTATCAATTAAATTAGGAACACTAATGCTGTCTACAATGATCCAACTGATGAACCTAGAGCAGTCTTTTGAAAAGGTAAAGCAGGGGCTGCTTACGAAGATGAGCGAACAACAAAGTCTTAGCTCTTTCTAACGATGGACTGACATGGACTTTTTGCTAACAAAAACCTTCTAGTAATAATCAACTCGGTAGATTCATTATTTTTCTTCAATTCTATTCTTTAAATGCATTGCTAGACTATCATGATGACTGTAAAATATATAAGTGACCTCACAAGGCAATGTTCTTGATGCCAAAACCTACCTTGAGAAAATCAATATGCAAGAGTTCTTAAGCCAACAAAACTTGTTTTCGAGAAAAGGTCTCAAAATAAAGGATTAGGTTGTTCCTTCTCCATTTAGATAAATCTATGAAGCCTATCCCTTCGTAAACTGTCCCTCTAAGGAAAAAGCACAAAGGAAATACTAGAAACAAAGAAAAAAAGGATATTTGTAATTCACTTCAATTGTATAATTGAAAGGCATAAAATTTTAATCCCAAACCCAGAAAAATATTAAAAATAAAGAAATAAAGAACAACATAAAATTTCAGGCATATGAATCGAAAGAAACTTGTATAACTTCACTTTCATATAAAACCCTCCACTAATTCAGTATAAAGAACAAAAGGGTATTCACCACTAAAATTCTAGGGAATTGCCAAAATTATTGGTTAAAATGTGGACAAGTAAAGAATAAGAAGAAAAAAAAAGAGCTTTAAAGAAGATTATAAAAGATGAAGAACGAAAGAAGTTAGAAGAAGGAAAGTTACTTGGATGAAGACGGAGAGGGAAGATGACGACGGTAGGAAGGAGGAGGAAAGAACCAAGTGAGAGTTGGAAAATGTCTTACAGATATAAAATCGGTAAGACATTTTCCAAAAACGAGCCCAAAATCCCTTCTCATTTTCTCGATTTTCTAAAACATTTTACCAATGTAATTTATTTTCAAGCAAACAAACACTGGAAAACCAGGAAAACATTTTCCAGAAAATGTTTTCCTGGTAAACAAATGGATCCTTAAGTGCAAATACATTGTTTGTTCAATAAAAAAATAAGGAGAAAGCATTTGTATTCTAAAAAAAAAAGGGTTAAGAAGTTCATCATCTCTATTTAAGCTTCCGAGTCATACTCTCTAACACATTCCAAAAGTGGAACAACCTAAGAATCTTGCCAACCTTGCCATGTGTGCAAGTGAGTTTGATTCATAGCAAGTGATATGTGAGCAAGTGTACTTTCTTTGGTGAAAAGTGTGCCACACAATAAAGAAAGAACATAAAATCACAATTAAAAGTGATTATTTGAGCAAATAAATAACAACAAAAACCAATTCATGGAACGTAGCATGATTTTGTTTGATTTATTTTTTAATAATAAATAAACAAAATATATAGATCAATCTAATTTTACAAAAATAAATCATAAATACTATTTAGTCTAATGTCATAGAAATGTTTGAATCGAATTTAACCGTAGCTGGATACAAAGCTAGCGAGAAGTGCAACTAGCTAAAATTATATAAACTTTATCAAAATTAGAACTTTGTTTCAAAATCAAAATAAAGTGTAAAATTATATAAACGATGTGAACGTCGAACTTTTCTCACAAACAATAGTGAAATAATTCTCTTCGCAATTCAGCTCTTTATACATATACACATACATATGTATACACATTTCTAATCATGGGTTAATATAAACCATTGTTTAGCTATGTGAAATTGTGGAGTATTAAGTATATCTCTATAGTGATGTAAGAATTTTATCATCTAGCAAGATACAACCCACAAGGTAGAATGAATATTAGTCGAAGTGATATGCAATAATTTGGTGTAATAGATTAAACTAGTTTTCACACTTAAGGAGCCTGAATACAAGCATTTTCATTACATTTTAGTTAAGTTTCTTTAGTTTTACTTACATTCAATTAAATGTGCAAATTGAATCTTTTATTGATCTTAAGGGTCGAATGAGCCCTAAGAAAAAGCTGCATACTTTGCAAGCGTACAAGAGACCATTAGAAGACATTTTAGGTTGATATTGGATGCTATGTTGCAACACGGGAGGTCTGATGTCGCAACATAGGGAACAAAATGAAGAAAACTTAAGTCTGCCTTCAATATTGCGACATACCCTTGCAGATGGCTACAGAAGAGCATACTAGTTGCTATGTCGCGACACAGGTCCTGGTGTGTCGAGACATCGACTCTAGGACATCGACTTTGGGGTGGAAACTAAGTAGGAAGTAGGGGCGTTTTGGTCCGCACAATTGAACATAAAGCTAGGGAATGTCAACTGACTTAGGGTTAAGGACAACGACCACTAAAAGGCTATAAATAGGCTCTTTTGGCAAATGTTAAGGGCCTCATTCCTTTAACCTAAATTCTCTTTGTAAAATTTAGTTTAGTTTTCTTTCGTTTTTAGGTTTTAGATTTGTTTCATTTGTTCTTGTTGATTTCAAGAGATCTGAATTGTGGAAGCATTCAAGCTCTGTGGATACGCAATTAATATCAATACAATCAGGTTCTTTCATTTACTTTATCTTGTCAATTTAATTAGCATGCTTTCTCTTTATATCAATTTCATATTGTCTATAAAAGCCATTAGGAACTAATCCCTCTATGGGGGATTAATGAGTAGATGGATCAACTGTTTAGGGAAGGAAGAATGTGAAACAAACTGTAGGCTTGACAACCTGGGAAAGTCATCAAGGTGGGAATTAACTCAAAATTGGTATTACCTATTCGTGAACACCTTTACCCTAAACCAGCATGGACTATGAGGTCAGAAGATAAGTAGTTCTTGTTGAATCGTTATGTTAGTGGAAGATCAGAAGATCCTGTTAGGGTATCGACTAGTTGATTGACGAGGAGCTCGAAACAACAATTGATGGAGATTACCAGAACAAGCTAATCACCTATAATCAAGATTTGATTTATTCTCCCTTTCTATCTCTTGAAGTCTATTTCCTTTATGTTATTTTGTCTTTATTATTATAAAAACCCTAAAAATCCTTTATTTATGTTCATTTGTAATATAGTTTACTTAAAGTAACAATTAGATCTATTGGCGTTTAGGTTAGAATTAATTTCGTACTAGCCTCCCTTGGTATGATCTTCAGAATACTTACTAAGTGTTTCACTGTAAACAAACTATATTACAACCTGACCCGTATACTTGCGGAAAACCACCTCAAATATAATATATTTTGTAGTAGTATTCATACTCTGGACGTTAGTACGTCCGGAGGCGATCAAGTTCTTGGTGCCATTGCCAAGGAGTCAATGTTACTAAGTTGATTTTAATTTTTTTAATAGAATAATTAGGAACATTTTTGAACTATAGATACAATTTGTATTTTTAATTTTATTAATCTAGTTAACTGACTTCTTTATTTCTCTTTGTCAATTTCAGTATATGCCTCAGAGGAGAGGAACACCTATTTAGTCAGTCTTTGATCCATAAAGATAATCTTACAAAATCATTCAAACATGGATGAAACAGACTATATATGGTTTAATGATGAGATGTTCTTGGATGACGATGTATACGAGGAGGGAGCATATGAAGAATGAGAGATCATGAAGAATAAAAAAACTGTTCATGATCGAGATGAGCCAACGAGGGAACGAAACATCAATGTACCAGTGGAGTGATAATCGAGGTGCTGATATAGTCAAACATCCACAAGCGTTTACTTGTAACATCCCAAATTAGGGTCTAGTCGGAACAATAGTTTCGAGACTACAAATCTGAAGTAGAAATAATTATTTTATGATTATTTGATGATCCATGATATGAATGCATGTTTGTGTGAAATTTTATGCCTAAAGTGTCCAATTTGAAGTTAGGGACTAAATTGAATAAGTTGCAAAACTTGAGTTCTAGAAGCTTTAAGCATGAAATTGCTATGGGTTATTAATTAGAGTTCCTTAAATAGAAATTTGACCAAGTTCTAAAATTTTGGACAAAAAAGGACTTGAATAAGAAAAATTTGAAAGAAAAGCCTTAAGAGCATTTTGGTCATTTGGTTAATAAAAGAATAAAAATGGAAAAATCAAGCAAAATTTTCTCATCTTCTCTATGCCATAGCTGAAATTTCCATGCTCACCAGAGCTAGGTTTCTTCAATTTTTAAGCTCAATATTAAGTGCATCCTAGCCTCGTTTTTAATGTTCTTTACATTTTTGAAGTTGTCATCAACCGATCTAGCTATTTCTACCATTATTTTGACCTAGGGTTCATGTTCAAAAACATACCCATGTGTGACATGCATGTATTTTGATGTTTAATGGAGGATTATGAAAGTTTGATGTGTGTTTAACATCTTTTACTAAGTGATTTTTGATGGAAATGCATGAAAAAGACCTATTTGTAAAAATGGTAAAATGGGTAGTAAATATGTGAAATAAAGAAAAAATGTAGGTTGCTAGGAGTAGGAATATGAATCGGCTAGGCTTGGGTAATAAAAAAAATGCATGCATTTCATTTTACGAGCCTAAGAACCAATTTGTAAATAAGTAAAATGTTTGGGGTAAAAAGGTAATTTTACCAAAGTATGTGTTATGGGTCGATTCGAACAATTTTTGTATTAAATAAGTTAAATTGGCATTATAGATCAAGAAAAACGTGATTCAGGTCTTGATCGTGGGAAAAACAAGATTTACAAAGAATAGACTCGTTTTTATCATTTTGTACCAAGGTAAGTTCATATACAAATAATGTGATGTCATGTTGTATTTTTGATGCTTGAATATTATGTTAATTCAAATTCTTTAATGCTATTTTTAATGCTATTATGAGTTATGCTTTGATTGCTCCATGAGTAAGTGGTTTGGTATTATGGACATTGAGACCGACATTACGAGCAAGCTTGATAGAGATGAGATATCGAAAAATCGCGTTTGAACCTTAGGAATGTTTAGGATACAAGTGACATGTCACTAGGAACTATATGATTTATGAGCTCATGAGATATGTGATATATGTTTATGTGGTTTCGGGTGTTGGTCTTGCATGTCCTACCGGTGGCTGGGTAGTCTGGCATGTGTTGCGAATACCTGACAGCTTGTGTGAACAGCCCGTGTAGCTACGCCCTGACCGACAGCTTGTGTGAGCAGACCTGTGAGTAGCTCGTGAATGAGCTTTTGTAATGGACTAAATTCAAAGTTATCGGAATAGTGGTTTCTAACCAAAAATCCGATTTAAAGAGAAATTATTTTAAAAAATTATTGCATGAATATTAATATAATAGAAAATTGTATGAAAATATCGATAGAAAAATTTTACCAATTTAGAGGTTAGTTAGAAAAAAAATTATTGAAGAATTTGGGTAAAAACAAGATATCGAGATGTCGGTCTCATAAAACCGAGTCGGAAATATTTTTATAAATACTTACGAAATGTTAGTGATGTGGTATTAAAATTTCGTTAGAAAATTTTAATGTTTGGGTAGTCAATTAAATGAAAAGAACTAAATTGGAAAAGATGTAAAAGTTGCTAGAATGATTAAATACCTTAAGTATCTAATGAGAAAGGATTTAATAGGAAATTAGACCCAAAATTTAATTGGGCTGGACCGTACGGGCGTGAAATCAGCAGGAAAATTGATGATTTAAGGGCAAAATTGGAATATTGCATAATTAACTAAATAAAGATAGGACTAAATAGGAAATATCTAGATTTCTCTTCATTTTTCTTCATTCTCATCAGCCAAAATTCCATAGGAGGGGTTCTTTAAGCTGGTATTTCATAATTTTTGCACCAAGTGAGTTAATGCTCGCCTATTTCTTGCAATTTTTGTGTTTCTAAGACTTTTACAACTAGGTCCTACTATTAAATTCATTAGTTTTTGATTTCATGGATGAAATTGAAAGTCACCATGGTTGAGTGCTGTAAGTTTATGATGAAATAGAATGAAATTGAAACTTTAATTTGTTTATGAGATGATTTTATTAGGTAATTTCAATAGAAATTGATTTTTAAGACGTAATTATGAAAATGTTTGGAATTAAAGTCTATTGCTGAAATTCTGATTGCTAAAGGTTATAAAGTAGTTTAAAGTGATAGAATAAAGTGTTAATTGAGGAAAATCAGCTCAATTGAAAGGCTAATTGAGTAGGGACTAAATTATTATTTATTAAAAGCTTAGGGGAAAAATGATAATAAACAGCTTGCACTAAAACAGTTTTGGACAGCAGCAGTAGACTAACTTTGAAAAATCACCATAAATTGTAGAAATCGAATTAGAAGATGAAAAAAAATCAAATTAAAGCTTATTGAGTCTAGTATCTTATAGAAGAAACAGTGTAAGAAATGAATTTGTAAATCATGAGATATAATAAATTTTGTGAGACAAGGTCAGAATGAATTCGGGTTCCCCTGTTCTGACTTTGAAAAATCATAAAAAAATTGAAGAAAAATAATGGGTTGAAATTTATATGTTTAGAATCCTGAATGAGTCTATTTTCAAGAAAAACTAATGGGAACATCATCCTAGTCCTTTATGAAGAGATAATTAATTTTCAGTGAAGAAGGGTCAGAACTGTGAGACAGCATAATAGGGGTAACTTTAAAGAATAAACTGAACTTATTGGCTAAACCAAAAATACTGAAAATTTTATGGTAAGAAGATATGTGAGTCTAGTTTCAGGGAAAATTAGCGGATCCTAATTTGAAGTTCTGTAGATCAAGATACAAATAATTTAGTGACTATGACTCAAGTAGACAGCTTTGAATGAACTATAAATAATAATGAAATTATAGAGAATGTTGCATATGAACATGAAATGTATTAAATTGATAATTAAATTTATTTATTTACATCCAGAAGATTCAAATACGAAGCTAGACCGAGGAAAGGAAAAAGTTCGGGATTAGTAGATTTTTGTATACGAACAAGTATCGAGGTAAGTTCGTGTAACTTGAATTATATTCTTAAATGCTTAAAATGTATATTATTGATGTGAATATGATTTGAATGTTCATTGTATGAAAATTGATGAAACATTGATATATTTGATAAAAGGGGAAGAAATCCCGGTTGAATGAATGGAAAATTCGATGGATCTCTGAAAAGGAATTGATGGTAAAAAGGATCTAGCCCGGACGGGTGATCCTATCTCGATATAGCCCTCTCGAAGAATATGTGTAAAATGGATTTAGCCCGGACGGGTAATCCGAACTAGGGTCTGAATTTAGCCTGGACTGGTAATTTAGATCTAATCTCATTAGAGTAATTGTCGTTCTAAGGGATTTAGCCTGGACTGGTAATCCCAACAATACTCTATGAGTTATATTACAGGGGATTTACCCTGGATTGGTAATCCCGCTGTAAGGATGAGGTTCGTGGGAGTGTGCTCTCCGAAATGGAAATGTGCGCACATGAATTTGAATTGACAGACCCGGAAATGTACACTAAAAGTGTACCTCTGAAAATCCATCGAAATTTTGAGAAATTCAACAGGATAAATATGGAAAAATAACAAGGGAATGGAAATCATGGTATTGATTAGCTCATCAATCATGGTGTATATTATTGATACATGGAAATTATTGGACTAACTTGAATGTTGAGTTTGTGCATGTTAGGGTAATAATGCATTGAATGGATATTTGAATGTTTATTGCATTGTATGAAAATATTAGGTAAGTATAATTCTTGTTACATTGGCTTACTAAACACAAAGTGCTTATCCTGTTTCCTTTTCCCCTGTTTTGTAGTGTTAAGAGCTTGGAGGTCGGATTCGGTCGGAGACACATCACACTATCAACCTCAAGATTTCGATATATAAAGAAACTTTATTTTGGAAATCAATGGCATGTATAAGCTAATAAAGTAAATGTTAATAAGAAATGAATGTAAGGTCAGCCATTGGTATGGCTAACAAATCTTGGTTTTGGTATGTGATGAGGTTATCTTATAAAAATGCATGAATATATCTTGAAAATATGTTGAATTGGATTGGTTGATGTGGATTGGTCTTGGTTTAAAATTTGCAGGGAAGGTTAGATATCTATAAAGGGGCTATATTGAGTAAAAAAATAATAATAATTCGTAAACTCCGGTAATGCCTTGTACCCTATTCCGGAAACAAATACAGGTAGGGGGTATTACATTTGTTGGTATCAGAGCTATGGTTTAGCCAGTTCTAGGATCGATGTAGCAAATACGGATTAGCTATACATGCTATTTAAATTATTATTGATAGTGTGATATCTCCTGACCATTTAAAATGTGTTTTTCTTATAGTAATGTCATCCGACTGAGCTCAATCCGAGGAAGTTGGGAGTCATGCTCCGGCTTCAGTACAAAGAGAAAAAACTAGCAGTAGAAGAACTAACCCTATAGTGCAGCAAGTTCAAGCTCCCCCTCCTGCTCCTCCACCAGTTCCCGAGATCCCACAAGGTACAGGTATTGAATCTGTTAGAAAAGAGAAAGCTCCAGTAGATAAAATTTGAAAATATGGGGCCGAAGAATTCTGAGCAGCAGTTGATGATGATTTCGATCGGGCTGAATTCTGGTTAGAGAATACTACTCGGGTTTTAGAGGAATTATCTTGCACACCAGAAGAATGTCTAAAATGTATCGTCTCAATGCTAAAAGACACAGCTTATCATTGGTGGAATTCTAAAGCTTCAGTTGTTCCGAAAGAAGGAATAATATAAGGGACAATTTTCACATGTACGAATGAATTTAATTTGAACAAAATTTTATGGCCCGACTTTGTACGTTTATTGGTGTTTAAGTCCGGTAATACCTCGTATCCTGTCCCGGCGTCAGACACAGGTAAGGGGTGTTACATTATTGGTAATTCGTATGAGGCACTTGAAGAAGATCATGACATGCGTAAATGTTCAGATGAGCCTCTATGTGATTCGTATAGAATGCCTTCATGTGAAACCACTAGGACGACCAACTCTGAGGTATTATCAAACATGTTAGATATGATGGCGCAAATGATTAAAATAATGCAAGAAATATCCGAAGCGTTGCCTTCCAGGAAAGAGGACATGTCTGAGGCTTGCAACTTGGATCAAAAGAACCCTTGTATTATCGATGACCATGATGAGAATTATGGTGAGATTCAACCTGAGCTTGTAACTGAAGACCTTGAGGAGGAGTTGGACATAGTTGAAATGGTCTCTGATCCAACTGACATAGTAACATATATAACTGTAAAAGTAGAAGTGATAGATGAACTAACCATTAACATGGAGCTTAAACCGATAGTGAATGGAAGTGTATAAGAGCCAATACACTTTCTGGCCATCGTAGAGAAGGTACCAACCGAAGAAGTTGGGTAGTATCATTCATTCTCATTCGACAACGGCGAGAAAGCTCGAGTGACCAAAACTTCATGCGACATGGAGAGAAGGAAGCTTGAGGCAATTATACCTTAGAAAATGGTTTGGGGTTGGCTTGGATTTGGTACTAAGTGGCTCGTAATGTAGATGTCACGTCAGTAAAAAAATATGGCAACATCATTAGAAGCAACAAAATGGGCTGGTTCATATACATCGACAGAGGAACAAACAACGGATTAAAATGTTGGAAACCAGCTAGAAGTTCTTCTATGGTGGCGACATGGATCGTCCTGGTTTTTGAAGAACTTTTATTCCTTATTTTAAATTTTGTTTTGTTTTTATTTTTTATTTTTATTATTCACTTATTTTATTTTATTAATCTTAGTATGACACCCCAAACCCGACCGAAACGGATCGACCTGAATTCGAAGTGACATATTAGCCACCGAAGTGACTCTCCAGCACAAAACCACCCCAAAACACACCTTGACCTTATAACACCTTAATTCTAACTAGTAACTGTCTAATCTTATTGCAGAAGTGATTTGAAAACCATTTTAAAACTATTTTTAAGGATTTAACCTTAAGGGTATTTTAGTCATTTTACCACTTAAAACTAAATGATCCCAACTTTAATTTTAAATGATTGCCAACTTCATTTTAATAAATTTTGGGAAACCCCTAAAGTTCATTTTAATTGACCATTTTTCCTTAATCCATTTACTAATTAAGACTATATTAGCTAAGTTTTATTACTTTAATCATATATATAAAATTTTAATTAATCTAATTACAACTAATAAACAACATGTATTCATAATTTAAACATTCAAAATCATGTTTAACAAACAACAATTAAATCATACAATGGACTTACCTTAGCCGTGCCATCCACTCCTTGAAAACCTATAATTAAAATGTATTAGTGAAAAATTCATGCTTCAATCACCATGTTTTCAATCACTATGATATCACTTAGTAATGTACCATAATCCATAGAACATTTAACCATAAAATCAATCATTAAAAAAAAGTATAACATCTCAAAATTAAAATCCAAATAAAAGTCTCAAATGTCCATTACAAGTATATCAAATTATCCCAATTGAGTGCCACAATGCCTTTAATGTTTCCAAAGAAGAGTCCTTAATCTATACTACCAAATAGCCTTATACTTGGACCAGCCTTGCCCTTGCTTCTCCACTCCCCAAGGCTGGGGAAAAAAAAAACTTCTGCACAAAGTTGTGAGGGTGTGAGCTGAAAAAGCTTAGTGAGTGGCCATAAATTCAATAAGTAAATCACACCAAAAACATACTTAAACCAAGGCAAATCATGTATCAAATTTCGAGTATATGAATCATAGTTTCAATTATATTTTCATGCTCAATTATAACATTCAATTGACTGAAATTTCCAGTAACAATGCAACATCATAACAAAATAATTCCATATGTTATTCCATGAGTAAATATCACATTTATTATGGCATATGGAAACAAAATTTAATTAAAACAAACACTTATATTGGCAAATGACACCCATGAAAAATTATAAACATATGATCATGCATTGGATAAACGGATCTCCAATCTCCCAAATATCGAATACAATACTCCGGTTGAGTGGGGCATAGCGACACACTCCCTTATATCGCCTCAAAATCGCCAATAATTGAGTGGAGAAAAAGGCTCAACACTCCCTTATCCACTCCGACAAAATCAATACTCCTAGAGCCATATGCTCACAGATAACACATATAGTGGTGAATATTCACTAATCCTATGATATGCGATCTATATCCAGTGGATCCAACTTGCAATGTTGTTAATATAACAAATCATATAGGGCATAAAAACTGATATTTAATCACTTAATTCATGATATAAAAATTCAATTTAAATCATGTCACTTAGCAATTTTAGTACCAATATAGAATAACACAATAAGAGTCTTTGTCCATGGATCTAAAAACAATCATAAAACCATCACCAAGTGCTCTAATATATAGTAATCCATGCTCCAATTATTATTCAATACAATCCAAATCAATCATACCAAACACACAATTCACAATTTTCATAAATCATTTACAAATATGCTTATATAAAATTAAAATCAAATTTAATAATTAAACCATTTGAGATACAATTGAATCATTAGAAACACAATTCAAAACCTCAATTTAGAATGTAAATAGACATGCTTAACAATTGCCTTTAAAAACCACCCACCTTCACACTTTTCTTCTCAAGCCAAAGTGTATCGAATAGTTGTGTTTGGACCTCGATTCTGATTAAAAATGGCCTCTCCTCATTGTGGAGCTTAAACAGAGATAAAATACATGTTACAGGCTATCATTAACAACAAGAAAATTGAAAAAATCATGAACTACACAGATTTAAAACGCCTCTCCAATCTACCTTACCGAAAATTCACGGCATAGCCAAAACACAAATTTCAGCCCCTAAATGACCTTTTTTACACCAAAAACCATTTCTAAACATCATTTCTAATCTATCAACACAAAACCTAAGCATCAATTTCATTAAACAAACCGTTTCATAATTTTTCGGAAAATCAACTCATGTTCTATGTTAAAAATGATTTTGTCAAAATTGATAAATCAAATGAGTTTAATCTTTTTTTTTCTCATAAAAAAACCTTTTAATAAACATGATTTGAGCTTAAATATCTGTTTAAACTTGGATTCCAACTCAAAACCATTAATTCACCATTGATGAATTTCATGTTCAAGAGAGAAGAGATCAAGATTTGAAAAACCATTTTAATCGATTTAAATAAAAAATACTGATTAAAAACAACTTTAAAATGAATTTAAAGTTGAGAAATTACCTTTAACCGATCTAGAATTATCAATATTGAAGATTGGAACAAGATCTTTGAAGATCTTGGATGTGTTTTTTTCCCAACTTTGAAAATCTTTTCTGGAGAATTTTAAGAGAATTTGGAGAAAATAAAAGATGAGATCTAATATTTGATATATGGACTTCGAAAATGAAAAAGAAAAATGAGAGAAAACGCTTAGAAATCAGGTGAAAATTGTGTGTGAAGTGAGGGGGTTTCAGTGTTTTTGAGCTAAAGAACCCTCACCTAATTTTTAAAAATTGGGAAATTGCCATTAGGCCACACCACCGTTCCCTTGCTTGACAAAGTAATCCTTTCCATCCAAAATTCCAAAAATATGGGTAATTTACCATAAAACCACTTAAACATTTCCCTTGTTTTGCAAAATGGTCTATATAATTAATATTTTAAATTATCTTAATTAAACCCCATTTAATTTATTTTTCAATTCTAATTTGATCCAAAATATTTATTTTACCCTAAAACTACTTAAAACTATAAAATTAAATTTTCTAAAAATATTTTTATTTTTCGGAATATTATTTCCCAATTTTTAAATGAATTTAAGCTAACTAAACTAAGAGAAAATTTACTATTAACCCTGATTAACTTCTAATTGTTCACTTGGAACCTGGTAAACTTACCCGAAACTACTAGACCTATTTTTAGGGCATTACACTTAGTTTGTTTAGTTTTTTCCCCCACAATAGGTGTAGATACCATGGAATGACAGAACTAAAAAAAAAGAGAAATCGAATAAGCCAGAAACTAGGGTCGATGTTGCAACATCGCACCCTAATGTCGCACGTCCTAGACATAACATAACCTTGCAACATTAAAGGGACAAGTTCATCTGAGACGTTTTGTCATCCATGATCGGCACTTATTATGTTTCCTCTTATTTTTATTTGTTATTTTATTACATTATATTTCTTATATTTTTGTCGTAGTATTTTTTTAGGTACTCTTTCGTCTGCTTGGAGCACACATAATTTGAGATCATCATAGCAACAAGGATTCGACTGATTTAGGGAAATTTTCTTATTTTTGCACCTTAATTATTTTACACTATGGGTAATGTATGTTCTAAAGTGTCGGGGAAGGAACATAGGATTAGTTTGTATATGATTTCGTTTGTGTGTTTTCTTTAATTATTTGTTAAAAAAATTATTGTTGTTGTATGGTGCTTGGATTATATTAACACTGTGAATAGTGGTTGAAAATAATGAAGCATGTAATGATTTTTTTCAAGCATGAAATTTTTTATTGATATGAGATAATTTGATTAGTTTTAAGGGGAATTGATTAGGTTACTTAATTAAATTCCATAATAGATTAGAAGTACCTAAGTAAGAATGTCTAATGATGCCATATGAGATATAAGTTTTTTTGATAGCCACAGAGACATGAATTCTTGGATTGATTATTATTCATTTGGTTTAATTCGAAGTATGAAAGAAATTGTGTATGGTGGGATGCTTAAGGATGGCCTAAAGCATTGTTTGAATAGCCAATTCTCAAATTACTATACATTAATGTTATGAATCTCTAGTCTCCTTATTTGAGCCTAGTAACTCCTTTTTGATGAACCTACAAAAATTGAAACCCAAAGACCATACATAAATTGAAAATTTGAACTTTTTCTTATCCTTGGTCCCTTAATACATTACGAAATAAACATCAAGCAATAGAGATTGAGGGTTTAGGTAGATACATTATGGTGGTCTAAAAAAACAAAAAGAGAGAGAGAGAGAGTGTAATGCCTCCTACCCGTATCCGTTGCCGGAATAGGGTACGAGACATTATCGGAGTTTACTGAACATTTTCAGATAATTCCGAATCATTTATTATTCATATTTTGAAAATAATCATAACGTCCTTCTATTGGGCCCTCGAAGCCCAAAACATACATTAAACATTCAATTCACATTCATGTCAGATAAACATACAATTCAAACATTCAATAATTCAATTCAAGTTGCACGAACTTACTTCGTTACTTATTCGTGTTTATAATTTCACTAATCCAAAAAAATTTCTTTTCCACGTTCAAGTCTCAAGTTTAAGCTGCCTGGATCTTTATAAATAAATTTGATCATCATTTTTATTTATTTCATATTCTGATACGTTCAATTAATACTCTAGGAAAAATTACCATTTTACCCCTAAACTTTTGATTAATGATGATTTCATCCTTAGGCTCAGAAAAATAAATTTCTTGTAATTTAATCCTTTTTTTGAGCCTAATTATTCTTATATATATTGAGAACAGCCCATGAATTCTATAAAATAACAAAATTTTTCATAAATTTAACACTTTTCAATTTAATCCCTAAAATATGTTTTCACCCGATCTTGATCTAAATTAATAATTTCATTCAATTTTGTAATTTAAATAGTAAGATAATCCATTTCATGCAATTTGGTCACTTTTGAAATTTTTACAAAATTGCCCATAAATTTTTACTTTTATTCAATTTTGTCCCTGAGCCTAAAACATGCAAATTAGCCATGCTAGCTGAATATTGATATATATTTTCCTTCTCCTCCTCTCCATTCCACATCCTTGATGTATATATCATGCTTATAAGTAACATTATCTATTATTTCACTATTGACTTATATGTATATTCAAAGCTATCCATCCGTGTCATAATCACTAAATTATTTTTATATTAAGATACAGAACTCCAAATTAAGATCCTATAATTTTCCTTAAAACTAGACTCACATATATTATTACCATAAAATTTTCAGAATTTTTGGTTTAACCAGTAATTACAGTTTATTCTTTAAAGTTACCCCTGTTCTGCTGTCTGACAGTTCCGACCCTTCTTCACTAAGAGTTAATTATCTCATCATACAAGATTTAGATGATGTTCCTACTTATTTATCTTGAAAATATACTCATTAAGGATTTTAAAAATATAAATTTAAGCCCTTAATTATTTTTCGCCAATTGTTTATGATTTTCCAAAGTCAGAATAGGGAAACCCAAAATCATTCTAACCTTGTCTCACTAAATTTATTATATCTCACAATTCCAAATTTGATTTCTTACACCGTTTCTTCTATAAGAAACTAGACTCAATAATATTTAATTATGTATTTTTTCATTTTCTAATTAGATTTCCACAATTTATGGTGATTTTTCATAGTTAGCCTACTGCTGCAGTCCAAAACTGTTTTAGTGCAAGATGTTTATTTACCATGTTTATAAGGCCCTTATTTTCTTTCTCTACACTATTTCTGATTATTTTCTCTTATTTTATCTTCACTAACATATCAATAACATAATACCATATATAATAAAACTCTACATTAACATCAATTCCATGCTTTTTCAATAATATTAATCTTACAAATATATTGAAGTCTTGGTGTTCTTACCTTGTTCCATTAATTTCAATCTTTAACTTGATTTTCTCTCTCCTCCAGCTTCTATTTCTTGAATCTAACTTAATATTCTATCCCCCCATAGTCTCCTTGTGATCTTTCTCTCTTGATGGCTATGGAAATTCTTTTGATTTCTGGGTGAAAATGGTGGATTTTTGGTGAAAGGACTAAATTGTAAAGAAAGCAAAACTTTCTTTCTTTCGCTCTTCTTCTCACGTTGGTTTGCATGGGAAAGATGATAAAAATTAAAATTCTTCATCTTTCCTTCCTTTTATACTTAATAAATAATAAAATAATAAAATATCTTATTAAAATATCTTATTAAAATATTAATAAAATAATATATATCTAATTAATAATTATAAAATATCATCAACATCATCATTACTTTCTAGATTTCTCTCTCCTCCAATTGACCATTTTTCCCTTGTGATCTTTTAAAATTCCATCATTGAATCATCACATAATTTGGAAAAATTACGATTTAGTCCCTCATAATTCTTTTCCTATTCAATTTAGTCCTAATTCATCCATTTTCCTTAGTTTCTATATTATTCCACCATTAAAATATCTTCACTATTATTCCTTAAACTTTTTCATATTTACACTTTAGCCCCTCAAATTTTAAGTATTTACTCTTGTGTAACAAAACTTTTCTCACTTTTACAATTTAGTCCTTTCTTGAATTAATATATCATAATATACTTCCCAATATTGACATGACTCAGAATTTTCTCTTTTTTTCACTTGATTTCCTTATTTTACTATATCAAGGATAATATCCTATTGTAAAAATTTTCGGGATATTACAGAGAGAGCCAAAAAGGAAGAAAAAATGTGATACGGTAATTAAAATAAATTCAAAAATGGAAAATAAATGATTTTTTAACTTAGTGGACAATTTAAGTGGCTTAATAGGTAAAATAATGTTAAAGGTTCCATTATATTAATACATGTTCATAATTTATAAATTTTTAAACATATAAAGAATGAGTAAACCAATTCTCATTTCTTCTCCATGCGCTGAAACTCCATTTTTGAAGGACAGAATCAACCTTTGATCTCTAAACTTTAACCTCTCAATTAGTGAATTCAATTTAGTTCAGTTCTTGTAATTTTTATGTTTTTGAGGTTTCAAGAATTTGATTTAGCTAACTTGTGGATCAATTTTTGAAACTGTTAAAGTTTCTAAATGTTATCATTGATGAATGCATGATGAAAGTGGTGTTATCTGGTTAGATTTGATGCTTAGATATGAAAAATGACTAGTTTGTATTAGATTTGATGCTTAGATATGAAAAATGACTAGTTTGTATAATGAAAATTGTTAGTTTTGAACTTAGGGACTAATGTGTAAATATTTCAAAATTGACTTGAAATTTATATAATTATAGATAATAGAGGGTTATATAAGAATAAAATTGAAATTGGATTAAAAAAAAGCTTAAATGTGAAAGTTATAATTGTTTCAGTTTTAGGGACTAAATTGAAAAAAATACATAACTTGAGAAAATATCTGATAGCTAAAATTGAATTGTTACATAACTATAGTAGGTTTTTAATTGATTTTTGAAATTGATAATTTAATTGAATTATGATATAGATCAAGATTTAAACCAGTTAGAGGATAATCACAGAAAAAAGAGAAATTTGTGAATTAATCCTTAACACCTTATCAGTCTTTTTTCCTCATGTAAGTTCATAGGGTGTGTTGAGTCTAAATTATATTGCCTTTAATGTTGTGAATATATTTATGTTTAGTTAAAATTTGAATTATTTACGTGTTGGTACAAAATGTGAGATTTGGACTAAAGATGTACAAAAATGAATATGGGCTTATATGTTGGATTACTCTAATGAACTCAGTTCAGGTCTCGTACCCATGGATAAGGAAGATTACCAGTGATTATCAAAATCTAACATTTGTTGCAGACTCGAAGATACATGTGACACTAGGTTAGCTTGGACGAGTAACCTTGTGTTGTTTTATAGGTTTAGCTCAAACGAGTAACCTTACACATATGTTTATAGCTTTGGCCAAGCTATTTGATGTGTCGATAAATGTTTATCTCGGTTAGGTAACCTAACACTAATATATGTTCAGCTCATACGAGCAACCAAAGGTCGTTTAAAAGGTCAACCCGGATGGTAACCTAACCTGTACATTACAACTTTGGCTAAGTTATTTAATGTGTTTATACAGGTTAGGTCGGACGGGTAACCTGACACGATTATATGTTTAGCTTGGACAAGCAATTGATATATTAGAGATACCTGAGATAGAAATTTAGCTCAGACGAGTAATCTAAATTCGTTTAAAAGGTTTAGCCAAGATGGGTAACCTGGCGTAACTGGGGTAACAGGATAATTTTGCATTATATGAAATTGATATTTTAAAGTGGTTAAATGTTGAATTGATTATGTATATGGTATTTAAAATTTTATAATGGATTGAATTGAACTATCTAAAATACATTGTTTGGAATGTGTTTGAACATGTTTTATGTAGGTTTGGAAGTGTACAAATGCACTAAAGGTGCAAACGATTGGAAAGAGTGATTACGAACTTAGTTAATATTTTTATAAAATGTATTTGAGGGAAATACATGAAAATAATTAGTATGGTGGTATGTGTTTGTGATTTGAATACTTTGATCTTATTATACCAATGTACTAACTTGTGGTTGTTTTGTGAATTGGTACAATAATGCTTAAGTGTAACACTCCTAACCCGTATCCGTCGCCTGGATAAGGTTATAGAGCATTACCAAAAATTACAGATCAGATAAACAGATTTTTCATAATTATACAACATTCATATAAGAAATTAATCAAAATCATGCATGTAGTCCCTATAATATTTTCAAAACATATCTCTATATTTCAAGTATGTTTTCATATTAATTCGTCTCAAGTTCAGTATATATTTCCTGTCAAAGCTTTGTTCATTAATCAATTGAAATATCGATAATCACACGGGTAGTACACTCGAGAAATACAAATCTACTCTTATAAATAAACATATTCATATATCATCATTTCATACTTCCATGTTTCATGTAACATCATTTTCATGTATTTCAGGCAGATACGTGAGAAAACCATTTCTTTTCATGTCAGAATTTTTTTGCCCGTTGAATTTATTTGAAATATCGATGGATACACAGGTAGTACACACGAGGTGTACAAAGTAGAATCCGTCAATTTATACTCAGAGGTACCCATTAAGGCACTTATTCAAATAGCACACTCTCAAGCCACATATCATACAACAGGATTACCAGTCCAGGCTAAATCCTTTATGCTCTGAAGAGCTTAATCTGTATTACCCGTCCGGGATAAATCCACTTTATAACATATGCTCAAGAGGGCTCATATTAGGATTACCCGTCCGAGCTAAATTCTATCTGAAACATATACAGAACCTCATTTAATATGGGAAATCACATATATCCATCGATATTCATTATTCAACCGGGACTTGCCATTTATTAGGTATTATCATTTATCGGGCTTTATTGAAAAACTTATATTTCATATATATATATGATATTTATATTATTACATACATACCATCACATTCATACAATTCAATTTAAGCATAATAACATACATAGTTAAGTTACACAAACTTGGTTAAACTGCAGAAATACCAAGATTCAGGGATATTTTGGTAATTTTCTATTTTTCCCGATTTTGATCTAATTCAATAATTTCATTCAATTTATTAATTTAGACAATAAAACAATTAATTTCCCTCAATTTAGTTATTTTTGAAATTTTTACAAAATTGCCCCTTAAAGTTTTACAAGTTTTACTTCTAATCAATTTAGTCCCTCAACCTAAAACATACAAATTAGCCATTTTTAATATAAACCCATGCTAGCTGAATATTCATATATATTTTTCTCCTCCTCCTCTCCATTCCACATCCTTAATGTATATAACATGCTTATAAGTAACATTATCTATAATTTCTCTATTTACTTAAATGTTTATTCAAAGCTGTCTATTTGAGTCATAGTCACTAAATCATTTATATCTTGAGCTACAGAATTCCAAATTAAGATCCGATTGATGTTTTTGAAACTAGACTCAAATTTATTTCTACATAAAAATTTTAGAATTTATAATTTAACCAATAAGTACAGAAAAATCTTCAAATTTATCTCTATTCTACTGTTTGACAGCTTCGACCTTTCTTCACTAAAAATTAATTATTTCTTAGTACAAGGTTTGGATGATGTCTCCGTTTGTTTATTTTGAAAATAAAATCATTAAGAATTTAAAAATATAAATTTAAACCTCTAATTATTTTTTTACATTTTTTAATTATTTTCCAAAGTCAGAACAAGGGAACCCAAAATCATTCTGACCTTGTCTCACAAAATTTATTATAACTCATAATTTACAATTCCATTGATTACAACGCTTCTTCTATGAAAAACTAGACTCAATAAGATTTAATTTCATATTTTATTCATCTTCTAATTTGATTTCTACAATTTTTTTTGTTGATTTTTAAAGTTAGACTACTACTGCTGTCCAAAACTATTTTAGTGTAAAATGTTAATTACCAAGTTTATAACACCCTTATTTCCTTTCTCTACAATATTTTCCATCACTTTCTCTTATTTCCCTTCACTAACACTTTAAGAACATAGAACCTTATATAAGAAAACTCTACATTAACATCATTTCCATGCTTTTTCAATAATATCAACTTAAAAATATATTGAAATCTTGATGTTCTTACCTTGTACTATTGATTTCAATCTTTAACTTGATTTTGTCTCTCCTCCAGCTTGTATTTCTTGAATCTAACTTGATATTCTAGCTCCCCATCATCTCCTTAATATTTTTCTCTCTTGGTAGCTATGGAAATTCTTTTGATTTCTAAGTAAAAATGGTAGATTTTTTGTGAAAGGACCAAATTATAAAGAAAAGAAAGTTTCTTTCTTTCTTTTCTGTTCATACGTCGGATGCATGGGAAGATGCTTATGGTTCTTCATCTATATTTCCATATATATACTAAATAAAATAATAATAAAATAATAAAATATCATTTAAAAATCAAATCAAAATATTTATAAACTAATATTTATTTATTTATTTAATCTAAAATATCACCAACATCATCATTGGCTTCTAGATTTCTCTCTCCCAGTTGACCAGTTTGCCCTTCATGATATTTTAAAATTCCATCATTGAGTCATCACTTAATTTGGTAAAACTGCGATTTAGTCCCTCAATTCTTCACCTATTCAATTTGGTCCTAATTCATCCATTTTCCTAAGTTTCTAGATCATTCCACCCTTAAAATATTTGCACTATTGGTCTTTCAACTTTTTCATATTTACACTTTAATTCCTCAAATTTTAAATATTTACTCTTGGGCATTAAAACTTTTCTCACTTTTACAATTTAGTCCTTTCTTGAATTAATATGTCATAATATACTTCTCAATGCTGACATAACTCAAAATTTCCCTTTTTGTCACTTTATTTTCTTATTTTACTATATCAAGAATAATATCTTACTTTCCTACTGTAGTAATTTTAGGGGTATTACATTAAGGATGTCAAAGAAATGTCATGTTATGCATCTTCGTATTTCTATTGATTAAATTGATATAAAATTTAGGTAAGTTAAGTGAATTCTGTTATGAACTTACTAAGCGTTCTGTAATGCATACCCTGTTGCTTTTCGTTTCTTGTAGATTTTGACTTGTGGATCGTATCAATCAGATTCTCGAGGAGCTCATGTAACGACCTGAAATTTACGGTTATCGAAAAGTGTATTTTTAGGTCTTTTTTTTGAAAAATGAATTCGTAAATATTTATTAAAAATATTTACGAAGTTCGCTGTGTGGTTAATTAGGTTTTGGCTAGGTGAATTAGCTTGAATTAAGGTTAATTAGGTATAAGGATTGGATTGAATATAGTGTAAAAGTTTAATTATAGACTAGGGGAAATTTAAAGGATTAAAATAGCAATTAAACTATAAGTGCCAAGTGTGTGGTAATAGTAAAATATTATTTTATTATTAAATTATTATTATATTACATTATTAAAATAAAACATAAATAAAGAAACAAAGAACAAAGAAACAGAATAGCCAAACGAAAAACAAGGGAGAAAGGAAAGAAAGAAAAAAGGAAAGAAAATAAGGGAAAAATTAGGGTTTTGAAGTTTCAAGTTCAATTCGTAAGTCAATTTAGCCCCTTTTCTTGTAATTTTGATGTTTTTGGAATCCTAGAATAAAATACTACTTGATTTATGTTGAAAATTTGAAAGTTAGTGAATTTTTAAATGTAGTTTATGTTGAATTAATTGAAGAATTAGGGGTTAAATTGATAGAATTTCAAGTTAGAAGTAGAAAAGAGATTGAATTGTAAATTTAATTATATGTTTTGAGTACTAGGGACTAAATTGAAAGAATTTTGAAATTAGGGTTTTATGATGAAATTAGTTTAAGTGGGAATTGAATGAGATATGAAATTAGTTTTGTAAGAAAAAGAATTAGTTTTGATTTAAGGATTAAATTGGAATTTAGGTAAAAGTTATGTATAAATTGAAACATTCGATGTTAAATTGTGTTGTATTGATGGTTTTCATTTATTTTAATTCCATAGAAAATGTTGGGCCGGAGACTTCGGCTAAGAAAGGAAAAGAGAAAGTTGACGAAGAGTGACTCGGGAAAAAATACTGTTTCTATTTCTATAATCCGAATTTAGTTATTAATTGTTGAATTTTGATTAAATATTATGGTAAGTGAATAAGGTGAGAATTATTTGTATTGTGTTATACTAATGAAATGGATTGATTTGGAATGTGATAAAATTAATGTGAATATGTGATTATTGTGAAATTTGAACATTTGATATTTATTATTATATTTGAAAAATGAATTGAAATGAATTGAATTGCG
The DNA here is from genome assembly GCF_007990345.1 of Gossypium hirsutum. Lineage (NCBI taxonomy): Eukaryota > Viridiplantae > Streptophyta > Magnoliopsida > Malvales > Malvaceae > Gossypium > Gossypium hirsutum. Next base: position 10,417,029 of record NC_053436.1, on the reverse strand, counting down.
GATATATGTGATTATTTGAAATGTGTATCGATTGGAAATTAAAAAGTGATGTGAAACCCTATTAGCTGTATTAGACTAAGTCGAATATAGTTGGCATGCCATAGGATAGGAAGTGTTCAGGGATTACTTCGACCACGAGTTGATGAGACACTGGGTGTTATATTATTACTCCGGATAAATTCCATGAGATACTGGGTACCAACTTACTTCGGTAAGGCCGATGAGACACTAGGTGTCTACTTATTACTTCAAATTATTTGATGAGGCACTGGGTGCCATACTGGTGTGTTTTGGTTGGATCCGTATATCCGCTAAAGTCCGAGTCTTGTTAATAGGGGTAAATAAATGAATTGAAAATATGAATGATTTTGAATGATATTGTTGGATGATTTTGAATATGAAATGGATTGAGATATTGAATTGAGTTATGAAATTGAAATGTTTGAACCGATGGGTTCATGAAAGTGAAATAATATGGGTATCCTATTGAGAAAAGCTATTTGAAAAGCAATTATGAAATTGAAATAGTAAAAAAACAAAAGAGAACTGAAAGTGTTTTGAATAATTTTTTATTAATTTGATTATTTGTTTGAATGATTTTTATTATGCGTGTTTATATATATAAATATTATAAATTATTATTTAATAAGTATTCGAATTATAGAAATACCACTGAGTTTTATACTCAGTGTACGGTTTGTTTCTGTGCGCAAGTTAGGTAAAAGTCAAATTGCCAAATTAGCATCCAAGGCCAATCCCGAACTCATTGTGGTGAAGTACTTTTCTTTTGGTATATGGAATGTACCTAGGTTGTTTTTGTAACACCCTTTATCTGTATTTGATGCTGGGACAGGGTTTGAGGCATTATCAGACTTAAACGTAAACAAACATACAAAACCGAGTCACAAAATTTCGTTCAAATTAAATTCATTCATACATATGCATGATGTCCCTTATATGGGTCTACGAGGCCCAAAACATACATCAAGAGTGGTTCGGGACCAAACTGAGAACTTTAAAAAACTTTAGGAAAAACTTAGAAAATTTTCATGAAATAAGGTCACACGCCCGTGTGGATAGGCCATGTGGTCACACATGCCCGTGTGGCTTGGGACACGCCCGTGTCCTCAGCTCGTGTAACTCTCTGTTTATACCATCATCTCCGCAATTAGGCGAATTAAATTCCAAAAATTAAGTGCAGACTTCACACGGCCTAGGAACACGCCCATGTCCTACGACCGTGTCCTCACACTATTGAGACACATGACCGTGTCTCTGCCCGTGTGTTTACTACTAAGCATTCTGTTTTGCATTTAATAGGGTGCAGGGGAAACAAGGTCAGATCACACGCCCACGAACACACGGTCCAGACACACGCCCGTGTGCCTACCTGTGTGGACAACTTTGAGGCTATTTTCCAAGCCTTTTGTCACCCTCAGTAACACATGCACACTATTATATATATCTCAATGACATCCTACGTGGCATAAATGAGCACTTACATATTCATAAATATGGCTCATATATAATAACTTCATATTTTATTTAGATCAAGTTTACCAAATCACATGCAATATGAAACATCAATTTAATTCCATTTTACATCTTCATGTCTTAGTTGTTATTATGCCATTTACTTACAATTCCATCATCAAGCATTCATGACCATATCCAAAATTCATCCCTGCCAAATGAATTTAACCACAACATGAGTGACCATAGAACATGTATGCATGTATGGATAGGATTACATCCCCATAATTAATATGGGCCATATCTCATGGCCAAATACAAAATGAATCATCAAATCATTATAAGCCAACACATTTGGCTACACAAATATGACATATAACAAAAAGACCAAGTCCCTATACATGCCATACTCAAAATACTTAAATTTACTATACCCAAAAGATTAGTTTGATAGTGTGAATCGAGCTCCAACTTCTCTCGATCCCCGAGCTAGCTTGGCGACACTATAAGGAAATGAAAAAGGAAAGGGAGTAAGCATAAAGCTTAGTAAGCTTACATGTAAATAATTAACAACATTAACCATGCAATATTATACGTATAACACAATAATATATCTATCACAATGTCATCAAGTATCATAGATACATTTTAAGTCATGCCATTTACATAATGTACAATAAAACTCATGATGATAGTTTATTCATTAAATTCTTCCGAGGTTTCATCGATTCATAATCTCAATGTTTATGAGCTTGGTGTACGTACCTGTACCCTTTCAACATGATCATACCTTGTCATCTCTTTGACATAGTCGTTGAATTACCCATTGAACCATTTGGAATACTAAAGGATACTCGGGAACTCTCATACACATAGTAGGATGCCAATGCCATATCCCGGATATGGTCTTACATGGGATCACATATCGATGCCAATGCCATGTCCCAGACATGGTCTTACATGGGATCGTAGGTCGATGCCAATGCCATGTCCCAGACATGGTCTTACATGGGATCACACATCGATGCCAATAGTCCAGCTATGGTCTTACACTATATTACATATCGATGCCAAAGCCATGTCCCAGACATTACATGGGATTATAACACTAATGTCATGACATTTGTATCCTAACTATTCCTAAAGTTCAACCGGGATTTTGAGGTATCGAACTCATTGAGTCATCATTAATTAAATCCAAAAGACAATTTTACAATTCATGCAATATTAAAGCATTAAATACATAATAATGTACCGTTGCATTATTTACACACAAATTTACCTCGGAACTCAAAATATGGCTACTATTCGATTTAGCCCACAACCTTTCTCTTTCCTCGGTTTAGGTCTGGACTCTATTTTTTTATCTATAATAGTAAATTTTGCTTATTTAATTATCACATTGTTCAAAATAGTCCATAAATCACACTTTGGCAAAATTACAATTTTACCCCTAAACTTTCACATAATTACAAATTAGCCCCTAGGCTCGTAAAATGAAATATGTTCATTTCTTTTGCTACCCAAGCCTAGCTGAACTTATAACATACTCATAGAAGCCCAAATTTCTCATTAAATCATACATCTTACTACCCATTTTACAAACTTTACAAATAAGTCATTTTTAGCCATTTTCAATAGAAATCACTTGGCAAAGGATGTTTATCACACATCAAACATTCATATTCCTCCATTAAACATCAAAACACATGCATGTCATACATGGGTCAAATTTCAAACATGAACCCTACTAAAAAATATGGCTAGAAATAGGTAAATTGGGTTATGAGGGTTTCAAAAATGTAAAAAACATTAAAAAAACGGGGCTAAAATGACTTACTATTGAGCTTAAAAGTTGAAGAAACCCTAGCTATGGAACCCTTGAGATTTTCGGCCAGGGTGGGGGAAGATGGACACAATTTTAACTTATTTTTCCTTTTTATTCTTTTATTAACCAAATGACAAAAATGCCCTTAAGGCCTTTCTTTCAAAATTTTCCTATTCATGCCCTTTTTTCCATAAAAATAGAAATTGGTAAAATTACTATTTAAGGACCTCTAATTAATAATCCATGGCAATTTCATGCCTAAAGCTTCTAGAACTCACATTTTGCAACCTTTTCAATTTAGTTCTAAATATCAAATTGGACATTTTTTCAACAGAATTTCTTCATGAAACTTTCACACAAGCATGAGATCATATCATAGACATCATGAGAATCATAAAATAATTATTTCTATTATGGATTTGTGGTCTCGAAACCACTGTTCTGACTAGGCCTTAATTTAGGATGTTACAGTTGTATTTGTCATTTTGGAAATGATTGTAAATAATATTAAAGAATGATATTAATTCCTTATATGTTATGTTGAAGTTATAAATGGCTTATTTTGGTTAAAATATGAATGAAGTTAATATATGCAAATTTAGGTTGATATTTGGCTTTGAATTTAGTTTGGCTTGAATGAATTTAAATGAATTGAGCTCGAAACTCGGACTAAATCGATTCTCAGGCTAAATCGAGCTCGAAATTGAGTCTAGAGATACATGCCATAATTGAGTGAAATTTGAGTTAGGATTTGGATGTTGATATATTTATTTGTTTCTGTTTTACAGTGAAAATGTCGAATGAATACATAGATGATACTGATCAAGAAATGTATACGGGAGATGATGAATCATATGAAAGAGATGAAATCGAGTCAATAACACCTAGTGGAAATTCGGTAAGAAATCAACCACCTAATATTGAAAGAGGTAATACTAGAGAGAGAGGGATGATTCTCAACTACTTAGGGTTATTGCTGATGCATTTCAAAAAGTACCAGAAACTGTACCTACTACAACATCTGCCCCCACTACTCGATGAGCCCCAATTAAGTAACTGCATAAGTATGGTGCCACAGAATTTTTGGGTTTAAAGGGAGTCAATCCATCTACTGCTTAAAATTGGATGGAATCAACAAAAAAAAATCTGCAACAGCTAGAATGCACTCCTCAAGAAAGTTTATTGTGTGCCGTATCTTTATTACAAGAGGAGGCTTATGTATGGTAGGAATCGATAATTTGACATATACCAATGGAACAGGTAAACTGAGATTTATTTCAAAGAGAATTCCAGAAGAAATATGTGGGTGAACTATACATTGAAGATAGAAAACAGGAATTCTTGATGTTAAAACAAGGTAAAATGTCAGTAGTTGACTTTGAACGAGAATTCTCACGACATAGTAGATATGCAGCTGAATTTTACCAACAGAAGCTGATAGTTATAAGAGATTTCTACGAGGATTACGTGATGAACTACATGTGCAACTGGTATCTTTCAGAATCATAGAATTTACAGATTTAATTGAGAGAGCAAAGATGGTTGAATAGGTATTGGGTCTCAACAAAAAGCCAGAAGATACTCGTTCGTTCAGGAAACGCCCTAGAGCCACCAATTCAAATCCTCAACGTAAAAGATCGAAAGAATCTCAAGGTAATTGGAAACTGAGTTTTAGATCAAATAGAAGTGCAAGAAATCGTGGAAGGCAAACATCAGTTTCTACTGGAAGTGTACGAGGTCCGTCAGAGATATTGAAATACCAAATTGTGAGCATTGTGGGAAAAAACATTGATGTGAATGCTGGAAATTAACTTGAGGATGTTTCCGTTGTGGATCTACTGAGCATTTCATTAGAGATTGCCTAAGGAATGAAAATGCTGCACCTATTACATCACAGAGATCAGTTCCTACTCCTAGAGGTCGAGGATCTGGTAGAAGTGGTTCATTTTCTAGAGGTGGTGCTAGAAGAGGAAGTGATGTGTCTACTCAACAATCAGACGCTAGAGTACAAGTAACATCCCAAATTAAGGCCTAGTCAGAATAGTAGTCTTGAGGCCAAAAAATCAAGATAGAAATAATTGTTTTGTTTTATGATTTTTATGAGGTCCATGATAGGTATGCATGCTTGTGTGAAAATTTCATGGAGAAATTTTATGCGTAAAATGTCCAATTGATCCTTAAGGACCAAATTGAATAAGATGCAAAACTTGTGTTCTAGAAGCTTCAAGCATGAAATTGCTTTAGATTATAAATTAAAAGGTCCTAATTAGCAATTTGAAAAATTTCTGAAATTTTGGACAAAAATGGACATGTATAGGAAAAAATTGAAAGAAATGCCTTAAGGGCATTTTGGTCAATTAGTAATTAAAAGAATAAAAAGGGAAAATTAAAGAAAAAAATTGGCTCATCTTCTTCATGTGGCTACCAAAATTCCTAAGCTCTCCATAGCTAGGGTTTTTAACATTTTCAAGCTTAATAGTAAGTGTTTCGTAGCCCGTTTTTAATGTTTTTTTACATTTTTTAAGATCTTGTAGCTTGATTTACCTATTTCCACACTTATTTTGAAGTAGGTTTTATGTTGAAAAATTTACCCATGTGTGTGACATGCATGTTCTTTGGTGTTTAATGGAGGAATATGATAGCTTGATGTGTGTTTAACATCTTTTATTAAGTGATTTTGCATAAAAACACCTAAAAAGGACTAAATTGAAAAATGTGTGAAATTGAGTGATAAAAATATATTTTTGATAGTAATATGGGCTACTATGAGTAAAATAAATATTTGGCTAGGCTTGGATAGTAAAGGAAATGAGTATATTTCATTATACGAGCTTAGGGACTAATTTGTAATTTTGTGAAAGTTTTGGGGAAAAATTATAATTTTGTCAAATTGTGATTTATGGACTGATTTGGGCAATGTGATAATTAAACAAGTGGAATTTGCTATTATAGATGAAAAAAATAGAGTCAGGACCTAAATCGAGGGAAAAGCAAGGTTTTGGACTAAAATGTAAAGTTAGCAATGTTTTGGGACCGAGGTAAGTTGTGTGTAAGTAATTCAAAAATTTCATTATTGTGTATTTAATGCTTGATGTTATATGAAATGTGTGTATATTTCCTTATGGAATTTGACTTGAGATGATTCAATAACAATTAATAATAGCTTTGTATCTTGGAAATCCCGAGTGACTCTAAACAATACTCAGGATTTGGATGTCATGACACCATGATTGATGAGATCCCGTGTAAGACCATGTCTGGGACATGGCATCAGCATCGATACGAGATCTTGTGTAATACCATATCAGGGATATGGCTTCGGCATCGATAAGTGATTTCGTATAAGACTATGTTTGGGACATAGCATCGATATTAGGTTTCGTATAAGACCATGTCTGGGACATGGTGTCGGCACTGATTCGAGACTTCGTTTAGATCATATTTAGGATATGCCATCAATGTGTGGTCCCATGTAAGACCATGTCTGGGACATGACTTTGGCACCCTATTTGGTGTATGATAATCTCGAATGTCCTCCCGTATTCCAAGTGGTTCAACGGGCCATTCAAGATCAAGGTTAAGAGATGGAGAAATATGAATAAACTATGAGTAGTACAGGTATGTACGTAAACCTCATGAGTATGAAATTTGATTCATGATGGAAAATTTAGCATGAGTAAAAAAGAGTAAGATAAGTTGTAAAGTTCAATGACATTAAAGTCAATTCTTATTATGTCCATTATGTGTAAATTGATAATGTGGTGGTAATTAGTAGCATGTTTAACTCATGAAATTGTATGATCTATGTTGTTTATTAGTTACATACAACTTACTAAGCTTTATGCTTACCCCTTCTCTCTTTTCCCTTTTTCTTAGCATCGCCAAACTAGCTCGGGGATCGTGGACGTCGGAGCTCAAGTCACACTATCAACAAATCTTTTAGAGTATATTTGGTTTAATACATTTAAGTATGGCATGTATAGGGGACTTATTATTTTGTTATACGTGTCATATTGGTTGGCCAAAGTGATGGCCCATATTGGTATACTAATTCATTTTGTATATGGCCATAAAGTATGGCTCATATTGATTATTAGGTTGATGCATGCATGAGATGTGTTGATACCCTTGACGTGTGTGATGAGTTGGTTGTTGGCAATGAATGATAAAATATGGAATCTATGCTTGATGGATGATTGATGTCACTTGGTTAGGTTATAGCATTGTTTAAAGTAAGGAAATGTTTTGAATGATCCTAGTAAGTTATGGAGTCCCAAATATGTATACTTTGGCATGTAATTGTTATGCATGAGTTAAACTATGGATGTTTAAGTAACCCATTTATGCCATGAAATTGACCATTGGCATATGAGAGTATGCATGTGTTAGTGAGGGTGACAAAAAGGCTTGGAAAATAACCTCAAATTTGTCCACACAGGTAGACACACGGACATGTGTCTAGGCTATGTGTGACACACGGTCAGCCCCATGGGCATGTTGTTCGGCTGTATGTCCCCTACACCTTAGTTTTGCAAGTTAGTATGCATGGTAGTAAACACATGTGTAACACCCCACACCCGTGCTCTACGCCGGAATAGAATACATGGCGTTACTAAACTTAAATACATGCATTCAAACATTTTTGAGTCACTAAGACTTGATCAAATTTAAAACTTTTTCGAACTTTGTTTAAACTCCTTAATATGGGCCTACGAGGCCTCAAAAATTAATTGGAAGCCATTCAAAACCAAATCGGGTCCTTAAACTGACTTAATAAAGATGCCCTTTGAAATAGGGCACACGCTCGTGTGGAAGGGCAACACACCTGTGTGGTTATTATGACAAGGCCGTGTTGATGGCTCATGTGGTTCACACGACCTAAGCACAAGGGGACACGCCCGTGCCCCGAGCCCTGTGAATTAAATTCTAAATTTAAACTTACAGAGGTTTTCACACGGCTTGACACACGCCCAGTCTATGGCTCGTGTCCCTCACACGGCCATGACACGCCCGTGTCTTAGCCCATGTCTAAAAACCTTGACATTCTGTTTCTGACGTCAGTATCAAATAAAGGGCACACGTCCGTGGCCAGAGGCCGTGTCCTCCACACAATTGAGACACACGGTTGTGTCTCTGCCTGTGTGTTTACTATCATGCATTCTGACTTGCAAATTTTACGTACAAGGGACACACGGCTGAAGAACACGCCCATGGGGCTGACTGTATGTTACACACAGGCTATATACATTTCTTATATTCAACCATGCCAACAATTTGACATTCATGAAAGGCTATCTTGCATTCATATATAAACTTTCAATATTAGCCATTTTCCATGGCCTTATACAAAATGAATCAAATGCTAAAGTAAGCCAACACATTTGGCCAATTAACAATGACACGAAACTCAAAAGTCAGGGTCCTATGCATGCTATAATCAAAATAAAAGATCCAACTATACCAAGTGCTTCTGATGATAGTGTGATCGATGCCTCCGATGTCCGATAATCCTCGAGCTAATTAGGCGGCACTATAAGAAAATGGAAAGGAGAGGAATTAAGCATAAAGCTTAGTAAGTTGCATGCAAATAAATATAACAGTAACTTTATCATTCATCATCATGCTCATAATACAAAAGTAGGCATAAGCACAACGTACTCATCACTATCCAATACAATTCACATGGCATATATTGAGCTCAGATCTTATACATGTCAAATAGGTACCTGTACTATTCACAACATGGTTATACTTTTCTCATTTAAATTAAACTGTAACTCTCACCGTTGAACCATTTGGAATGCTATCGAATATTCATTAAGCCTAAAACATAGGGTATAATGCCGATGCCATGTCCCAGACATGGTCTTACACTGGCTCATCCATCAAGTCGATGCCATGTCTCAAGCATGGTCTTACACTGACTATTGAAATCAAGGCCGACTCCATGTCCCTGACATAGTCTTACACTAGCTCTCACATATCCATGCCGATGCCATGTCCCAGACATGGTCTTACACTGACACATCTTGTAGCCAATGCATGTCCCAGACATGTCTTAGACTGGCTTACATCTCGAGGCTGATGCATGTCCCAGACATGTCTTACACTACCTCTCGTCTCAATGCCGATTCCATGTCCCAGACATGGTCTTACACTGGCTCTCATAATGTGGCTAATGCATGTCCCAGACATGTCTTACACTGGCACACAAATAACCCGAATGTCATGGCATGAATATCCAATTTATTTCCTAAGGTTCAAACGAGAGTACTACTATCTCAATATTCATCACACATAATCAATTTCCACAACCAAGAAATTTATGCTATATCAATTCAAACACATATAATAACAATGTAGTTGTATTATTTACATACAACTTACCTTAGATTGCAAAATGTAGACGACTAGTTCGACTTAGTCCACTTGTTTTGCTTTTCCCTGGTCTAGGCCCGAATTTTGTAATTCTTGATCTAAAATGATAGAAATTCATTCATTTCACCAGAATATAAATCTAGACACTCGAAAATTCATAATTGGGAAAAAATGACCATTTTGCCTCTAGACTTTCACAAAATGAACATCTTAACCCTAGGTCTGAAAATCGATTTTTATCACATTTTCTCACTAACCAAGCCTAGCTGAATACTTTTTATACTAGAAGCAGTCCAAAATTCTCATTACTTCACACATTTATCACCTATTTTACAACTTATGCAAAGTGGTCCTTAGTTAGGGTTGCCATGAAAACTACTTCACAAAAGTTGTTTATTTCATAGCTATGATTCATTTTCTTCCATAAAATTTCAGAAAACAACATGAACACTCTCATGGTAAAACCCTAGACTTTCAACCATTTAACAAAATAGTCCCATTGTTAGAAAACTCATGCTACAAGGGTTCTAAAAATGTAAAACTATTGAAGAAAAGCCAGTAAAGTCACTTACTTGCAAGAGTAGAGAGTGGCTGAAATTTTTGAAGCTAAAAAATCCCTACAATGGCTAAATTTTTGGTGGAGAAGGAGATAGGGAAAAAGATGATATCTTTTCTCTTTATTTTATTTCATTTTGGTCAAATAAATTACCAAATTTCCACCTAATCTTGACTTTCTCTATCTTTTGTCTCCTATGGTCGGCCATCACTTGTCCAAGGGTCTATTTTCCCTTTAAAGACCCCTAATTTTGGTTTTCTAGCTATTTAACACCCTTAGCTATCAAAATAAGACTTTTGCATTTTATGCGATTTAGTGATTTTTCACAATTAAGCATGAAATCGTTAAAATTACTTCGCCAAAATTTTCATGCACCTATATAATCATGCTATAACACATAAAATAATATTAAAAATAATTTCTCTGACCTTGGATTAGTGGTCCCAAAACCACTATTCCAACTGGGCCCAAAATCGGGCCATTACAATTCTTCCCCCTTAGGGATTTTCGTCCCCGAAAATCTTGCCGGTGAATAAATTTTGGTATTGGTCTCTCATGGTCTCCTTGGGTTCCCATATGGCTTCTTCGACTCCAAGTCTATGCCACAAAACTTTCACGAGTGCTATACTTTTATTCCTCAATTGTTTGACCTCCTGACCCAAAATCTTAACCGGCTTTTTGCCATAAGTCATGTCTGAGCTAATCTCAACCTCTGTTAGCGCAATCACATGTAAAGGATCCGATCTATATCGACGTACAATGGACACATGAAACACGTCGTGAATCTTTTCCAATTCTGAGGGCAAAGCCAATCAGTAGGCAACAGGCCTTACTCTTTCGGTAATCTCATAAGGTCCAATAAACCGTGGACTTAATTTGCCTTTCCTTCCGAATCGGAGAACCTTCTTCCATGGGGATACTTTCAAAAACACTTTATCCCCAACTTGAAACTCGATATCTTTCCGTTTCAAATCCGCATAGGATTTCTGTCTATCCGAAGCGGCCTTCAAATAGTCTCAAATCACCTTAACTTTCTCTTCGGTTGCTTTAACTAAGTCAACCCCGTGTATCTGATTCTCTCTGAGCTCGGTCGAATACAAGGGTGTTCGAGACTTATGCCCATACAAAGCCTCATAAGGCGCCATTTTCAGACTTGACTGATAACTATTGTTATAGGCAAATTTGACTAGTGGTAAATAGTTTTCTGAACTGCCTTGGAACTCGAGAATACAACACCGCAACATGTCCTCTAAGATCTGAATTACTCTTTTTGACTGACCGTCGATTTGCGGGTGGAAAGCTATGCTAAAATTCAACTTTGTCCCCAAAGCTTCGTGCAGCTTCTTCCAAAACCTCGAGGTAAACCTTGGGTCCCTATCTGAAATAATCGATAAGCGCACTCCATGAAGTCTCACGATCTCAAAAACATATAGATCGGCCAATTTCTCAAGGGAGTAGTTAGTACGCACTGGTATAAAATGTGCCGACTTAGTAAGTCTATCAACAACTACCCAAACTGAATCCTTTTTCCTTGGTGTCAAAGGCAACCCTGACACGAAATCCATGGTTACTCGGTCCCACTTCCACTTGGGAACCATCACAGGTTGAAGTAAACCTGAGGGTACTTGGTGTTCGGCCTTCATGTTGAAAAACTAGACACTTAGAAACAAACTCAGAAATGTCTCTTTTCATTCTCGACCACCAGTACTTTTTCTTCAAGTCATTGTACATTTTCACACTACCCGAGTGGATAGACAAACAACCACTGTGTGCCTCTCGTAAAATCTTTTGTATGAGCTCATTATCCTTGGGTACACAAACTCTGTCTTGGTACATCAAGCATCCATCGGTACTAATCTGAGAATTTGATTCAACACCCAACTCACACTGAGTTCTCTTGGCTTGCAATTCACCATCGTTATTCTGAACTTCATAATTTTTTTGGAGAAACATCGGTCTAGCCTTTAATTCTGCTAGAACTGAACCATCCTCTAACAAGGCCAATTGGGCGTTCATTGCTTTCAAAGAAAATAAGGATTTTCTAATCAATGCATCTGCGGCCACGTTCGCCTTTCCCGGATGGTAGTCGGTAATCAACTCATAATCCTTTATCAACTCTAACCACCGCCGTTGCTGTAAATTCAGCTCCCTTTGATTAATCAAATACTTTAGACTCTTGTGGTCAGTAAATACTTGGCATCTCTCGCCATACAAATGGTGTCTCCAAATTTTTAATTCGAACACGATGGCTACTAGCTCCAAATAGTAGGTCGGGTAATTCTTCTCATGTGGCTTTAGCTGTCTCGAGGCATAGGCTATTACCTTGCCTTCTCATAAGCACGCACCCCGATCCATCCAATGAGGCGTCACTATACACCACAAATTCTTTGCCTGATTCCGGTTGCACTAAAATCGGAGCTTCGATCAACAAAGCCTTTAATTTCTCAAAACTTTGTTTGCACTTCTCTGACCATTCGAACTTGACATCCTTTTGTAACAACCTTGTCATCGAAGTGACTATCATAGAGAATCCATTCAGAAATCTTTGTAGTATCCAGGAAAACCCAGAAAGCTTTGAACCTCTGGTACATTCGTCGACGGTTTCCACTCAACAATAGCTGAAATCTTTCTTGGGTCAACTCTGATCCCGTCACCAGACATAATGTGTCCCAAGAATCCGACCTCTCGTAGCCAAAATTAGCTCTTAGTGAACTTGGCGTACAACTACTTATCTCTCAAGGTTTGTAGAACCGTTCTCAAATGCTCTATTTGTAACACCCTTAACATGTATCCGTCACCAGATTAGGGTTATGAGGTATTACCGATTAAACTATTATTCTTACAAACGTTTTTTTATAAATTTTAAATCCAAATTCATATCACATATAAGCTCATAACTCAATTCATTATCAAATCTTAAAATAAATTTAAGATACACATTACATCACAAATAATGTATAATCTAAAATGTACATACAAATTTAAATATTTACTTCATACACGAAACATAGAACACATCTATGGCATCATTATTGATCATTTGGCTTAATGGATACATATGTCACGTGTATGCACAGGTTGCATTAAATTAAATATATGCTATTATTATTTCTTTGTTTTATTTATTTATATGGCATTGCTACTTTAACTATTATGTTATTCATAAGTAATACGTTAAGGCAGTCTATTTCACTTTTTATATACTTATAAACATATAAGTAGTTATAACTGACCATGACCAAACAAAACTATAATGCAAATTAAAATTTCAAATTAATAAATCATTATCGCATTAAGAATACAATATTTATTACCAACCTCAATCGCATTTTTTTACCATTTAGTATAAGTCCCTCAAAGAGCCCTAATGATAATTTAATATATTATCATGCAAAAATTCATTAACTTATCAAACTGGAGATAAATTGCTAATGACAATCCTTGCACACACTTCATTTAAGCGCACATGTCAAATAAATAACCAAAAAAATTTTAGCATGTATTTAATACTTGTTACCTTTCATCACCGAATGGTAGTACCCAAATCTAAGCTTACTAAGAATTATGTCCATGCATTTACGAATCTAAACCAAAGCATAAAAACAAATTCACATATGTATATTTCACCTTATCTCAAACAAATCCAAATTAGTATAACATGCTTATGATCGAACTTATCATGTCACTTACTAAATTATAATCCAACTTTTATACTCAATCATATTGCATCACTTATAAATGTTTATAAGTTATGGCATATTTCTCCCTACCTCATGCAAAGTCACTAACCTAATTCAACATTTCAATACACAACCCATACTATATTCATCCATGGCACACAACATATGAATCAAAATGAACTTATACCATTATCAATCTAAAATCGAACACAAGAAGAGAAACAACCACAACCAAAGCACAATCAAAAACCAACTTAAGTAATTTAGCCATTTTCACATGGCTTGTATATACATTCATTTCCAAAATATTTAACACCAAAACCAGCCTATACATGCCATAATTCAAGTTTAGTTCAACGGTACCACAACAATAGATAGTGTGATGATCTTGACTGTCGATCCCCGAACTTGTAGCTTGACTTCAAAATTTATAAAACAGAGTAACATAATACACAAAGTAAGCTACCACAGCTTAGTAAGTCATAAGCAATAAACAACTCAATAACATATTTTATTTATATTAACTAAATGAAATGTATTAACATTTTTAACCATCTAAGCCGAATACATGTACTATTAATTAATATATTATAAATCATCTTCCAACTAATAGCCAAAATAACCATACATCCATTTACTCTTTTATACAACTTAAGAATCATCAAATGTCATCCCATGTTTATATAATACCTAGGTAGCCGAATACACAGTTTATATGTACACCTGTTAAGTAACATTTCAATGATTCATATATCATTCGTTCACAAGCCAAATACATATACCAAACGCACAAATTCTTCATTAACATTACACATGATTTATAACAAAGGTTCAGAGTATTATCATGCCTTAGCTCAAGTGGATATCAAGTTAATTCATACCTGGCCATTTAACTTCTAATACACATCTGTACACAATTTACCTTTGCCCAATGAACCATTCGGAATCGGATAGGACACTCGGATTATCACACATATCGTACAATGTCAACGTCCCAGACATGGTCTTACATGTAGCCACATATCGATGCCACTGTCCCAGACAGGGTCTTACTCGTAAACACTTATCGAAAACACAAATCGATACCATGACTTACTCACACACATATATCGAAATCCTATGTCATGACATATGTATCCTAGCTATTCCTAAGGTTCATACGCAACATATGTATCCTATGTCATGACGTCGTAACTCGGTCGAATCGAATTTAGAAACGAAGTAATCAAGCCTTTCCATATTCGGCTATATCAAATATAAACTTCAACATTTCATAACAGCATGTATTTTTAATATTTAACTACAATTAAACACTTCTATTTACTTATAAACTTACCTCAAACGTCGTAGAACGAGACGGGGCTGCTAATCGACAACTTTCGTTTTTCCCCGGTCCAAGTCCAATTTCTTTGGTTCTTGATCTAAACATATTCAAATTAATCTCATTCAAACATATTTTCATTCAATTTAGCCCAAAAACACATAAATAGGAAAATTACCATTTTACCCCTAACATTTACAATTTTTACAATTTAGTCCCTATTGCACAAAACACAAAATACACAAAATTTCACAACACCCATGTTAGGCTGAATAGTACCCATGCTCATACAAGTCCCTATATTTTATCAATTTCACATTTTAATACCTCAAATTTTTATTTTTGTAATTAAGTCCTAATTACTCAAAATCATAAAAAACTCCAATACAAAATATGTTAATCTAAAACATATCTTCCATTTTTCATCATCAAATAACAAAAATCACAAGCTATCAACAATGGCGCAACTCAAAATATTCATCAAAATCAAAAATTAAAGCATGGGTCTTGAAGGTTACTAAGCAACGATCTCAAAAACGTAGAAATTATCAGAAACCGAGCTAGATACATCCCTTGATTAAGCTTGAATATGGCCGAACCTAGGTTTCTTTTCTTTTCTTTGGTTATTTTGATATTCGGCTATGAGTAAATATGAACACATTGTGTTTTGTCTTATTATTTTATGATATATCTTATATTATAACATTTTATTTCGTAAGTTACTATTTTAACCTTAATATAAACTATTTATAATTAACCTACTCTTGACCGAATGTGTCCATGCAACATTTCAAGGGTTTATTTGCATTATAAGTATCTCCACTAATAAAGACAACAACAATTAGGCACTTTCACATTTAACCATTAAATTTTTATTTTACGCGATTAAGTTCTTTTATTTAATTAGACACTTAAACGACAAAATTAAATTACAAAAATTTCACAGATATAAATTCACACAAAATAAACACAGAAAATAATTTTATTTTTTTAAATATTTTTCTGACTCGGATTCGTAGTCCCGAAACCACCGTTCCGGTTAGGGTCTAAATCGGGTTGTTACACTGCGTGCTCACTCTCGTCACGTAAGTAAATCGGTATGTTGTTGATAAAGACCACCACAAACTTATCCAAATACGATCGAAAAATGTAGTTCATTAAATCCATAAACACCGCAGGGGCATTCGTTAAGCCGAAAGGTATAACAAGAAACTCATAGTGCCTATACCTCGTCCTAAATGCGGTTTTCGGTACATCTTGCTCCTTAACCCTTAGCTGGTAGTAGCCAGACCTTAAATAGATCTTAGAAAACATGGTGGCTCCCTTCAACTGATAGAACAAATCATCGATCCTTGGCAAAGGATACTTGTTCTTCACAGTCACTTTGTTGAGCTGTCGGTAGTCTATGCACAATCTCATCAATCCATCATTTTTCTTCAAAAATAGCACTAGGGCACCCCATGGAGAAAAAATCGGTCACGCAAATCCCTTGTCAGTTAACTCTTGTAGTTGAACCTTCAACTCCTTTAACTCCATAGGGGCCATCCTATACGGAGCAATCGAGATGGGTGCCGTACCAGGGACTGACTCAATTCCAAATTCAACTTCCCTCACTAGAGGTAGTCTGGTAATTCCTCTGGAAACACATCTGTACACTCACATACCACTGGCACTAATTTGATCTTCAATTCAGACACTTGAGTGTTCAATACAAAAGTAGATAAGCTTCACACCCTTTTCTCAAATATCTCTCCGCAGTCATAGACGATATCACTACAGGTGAGTTATCCAATTCATCTGGTTCAACCCAAAGAAAATTCCCGTCTTCACATTTCAACTCGATAACTTTTCTTCCACAATCCACTACTAAACCATGAGAAGTCAACCAATCTATAACAAGGATTAAGTCAAATTCATCAAACGGTAGCAGCATGAGGTTAGCTAGAAAACAATGACCTCTAACCATCAAAGGACAGTTTCTACATATTTTGTCAACTAACACATGCTTGCCTAATGGGTTTGACACCTTTACTACAAATTCTGTAGACTCAATTGGCATATTCATACTGGGTACTAATTTCATGCAAACATAAGAATGGGTAGACCCTAGATCAATTAAAGCAACAACAAAAATATCATGAAGAAAAAAAGTACCCGTAATCACATCTGGTGAAGATGCCTCTTCGCGAAAGCAAATGGCATAAGTTCTTGCAAGCGCTTGATCCTCAGACTTCACAGCTGAATCTCTAGGAGCACCTTTACTACTAGCCCCACTACCCGAGTTCTTCTGTGGTCTACCCCTCGAAGGAGCACTATTCGTCCTTGCTTTTTCTCTTTGTCATCTAATTCTGGACAGTTCCAGATGAAGTGGTCTAGTGATCCACATTTAAAACAACCCCTCTCATTCCCTTGGCACTCTCCAAAATGATGCCTACCACAGTGTGAACACTTTGGCCTATTTGGCCGAGCACTACCAACACTAGCGATAGAAGTGGTTTGAGCTTTAGACATCGTGTATTGCTTGTTCTTACTCTTACTCGAGAACCCCACTGACGAATTTGATCGGGTAGGAAACTCTCTCGATCTCTTACATGAGGTCTGCTGTAATTTCTCCATCTGTCTTTTCCTTGAGTCTTGGGACTCGATGTTAGCTTTTCTCTTCTCTTTGGCCAATTCCTCGGCCTTACATGCTCTCTCCATGAGCACCACAAATTCCCTCAATTCTAAGATTCCAACTAATAGTTGAATATCTTCGTTCAATTCGTCCTCAAATCTCTTGCACATGATGGCTTCGGTAGATACGCACTCCCTAGCGTATTTGTTGAGCCTCACGAACACATGCTCATACTCTGTTACTGTCTTTCGGCCTTTCTTTAATTCGAGAAATTCCTTCCTCTTTTGAAATTCTTCCTGAAAGAATCCCTAAGTTACTCGCTCTTTCGGTACGACTGACACGAGAGTATTCCACCATTGGTAGGTTGAGTCTCGCAGGAGTGACACTGCACATTTCACACACTCCTCAGGCGTGCACGATAGCTCATCAAATACCCTAATGGTATTTTCTAGCCAAAACTCTGCTCTCTCTAGCTCATTATCAATATTCACCTAGAATTCCTCAGCCCCTTGTTTACAGATTCTGTCCACTAGAGGTTTCTCTCTTCTAGCCATCTTTGCTCCTTGAAGAGCTATACGAATGGGTTGAAGAATTGGGGGAGGTGGAGGAGGTGGAGTATTTGAATTGGCACGAATGAACTCCGAATACCACGCATCCATCATGTGGAGGTAAGCTTCTCTAGCTCCTTCACCCTAACTCATTGTCACGGTCCCACTATCTACTGGCGCGGTCCCTTCAACGGGAGTCAATGCATTACTCTCCATATCATCTACCGTAGCTACGTCAGGATCCATTTATTATATATATAAAAACACAATTCATCTCGTCAGGAGTCGTCACACTATCAATATACAATTATGGCATGTAAGATAGACTCGAACTCACGCTAGGTTAGTCCTAGAACTAAGTAAACCATAGTTCTGATACCATTAAATGTAACACCCCACACCCATGCCCTACATCGGGATGGAATAAGAGGCGTTTGATAAACCGTAATTTATACATATTTTTAACCCATATTGAACGCATTTTATGGATGATTTCCTATTAGAATTGGTGAATTTGATGCTCTTAATGCTTTAATTCATGTTTTATACTTAGGAGAGCATAGGAGAGCGAAGGAATGAGAAACGGGCCAAAAACCGAAGAAAATAGGCCAAAGTACGAAATCAACACGGCCTGGACCTTCTCACACGGGCAGACCACACGGCCGTGTCAATTTGGTAGGCTCGAGCATGGCCTGAAGTAATCGCACATGGGCGTGTTACACGGGCGTGTCCCTGCTGAGCCCAAGTTGAGTCCAATTCGGAAAAGGATAATTTTGAGGGCTCTTAGGCATTCCAAAGCCTATAAATACACCCTAGAGGAGGAATAAAAGGGAGGCACAGAATAGGGAGTAAGGAATTACTCCAAGGAAGCCGATTGATCCATCTCAGAAGCCAGATTCACCATCAAGACTGAAGATCTCTCCTCAATTTCCCTTCAGGAGTTTTGGGTTTTCTTTATGTTTTGTATTCATTATTCTTCTGAGATGTTTTTCTTTTTAGTTATGAATCCCCTAAATACCTAAGGGAAATGAAACCTAAGACGAATTTTGTTATTATTTTCTGAATTGTATGATAAATATTTAACTTGGTCTTAATTATGTGTTCTTAATTCTTGTTTTGATATCCCAGGATACTGATTCAAGATCAGCTCTTATTCAGAGGAGGAATAGACCCTGTCTAAGAGTACATTTGTCACAATTAAGCGGAGTTGTTTTCACGCCTAGACATAGGGTGACAAGATTTTGCCGAATTAGGGTGAAACCTAATAAGGGGATCTATAGATCGAGTTAATGCAACCCTAGGGTGTTAATTAGAGACAAGTCTCTATTATTCAATCTAGGGATTAGACGTTTTTAGTCTTGAATAGGGATAATAACATAACTTAAGGATCTCTACGGAACAAGTTAAATGAATAAATCATCCGATTCGGAGCCAGAATAACAAGTACAGTCTAGGTGGATTTTTCCTTAGGTATTGTCTTAATTCAATCGATTTTCCAAAAAGAAATTCCCCAATTCCATTCTCTGTGAATCCTTAGTTTTGATAATTAGTTAGTTAAAACAAAAACCTCTTTATTCTTAGGCTAGATAATAAAAAGGCAGTCATTACTAGTACTTTTAGTTCCCTTGGGTTCGACAATCCGGTCTTGCTAAAACTATACTACTGTTCGATAGGTACACTTGCCTACATCGCGATAATAGTTAGTTTCAAGAACAATTAATTATAAATATTTAAAACCTATCACGAAATCCCGCGATCAAGTTTTTGGCGCCATTGCTGGGGAACTAAAATATTAGGAACACTCTATTTTTATTACTTTAGCCATTATTTTTTCTTGCAATGTAATTTTATTTTTAATTTTATTCTAATTTACTAATTTTGTTTTTTCTTTCTTCTGGCAGGGTTTTTTTTATAGTTTATGACTAGAAGAAACTCGTCAGGACCACTACTTTTTAACGAAGAAATCGATCGCACAGTTCGTAGAAACCAAAGAGAAATAAGGCGAAGCCTAAGATAAACAAAGAACGAGCAAGAAGATGATACTCAACCCCTAACCGAAGAGATGGCTAAAAACCAAGACAATTAGCTACCTCTTGCAATTGCTGCTAATGAAAATCCTGCTCCACGTACTATGTATAATTATGCTAAACCTTCTTTAACAGAAACTGAATCGAGCATAATTAGACCTGCTTTAGCTGCAAATACTTTTGAACTTAAACCTAACACTATTCAAATGATACAGTAATTTGTTCAGTTTGATGGTTTGTAGGATGAAGATCCCAACGCTCACTTAGAAACGTTTTGGAACTATGCGATACAATTAAAATTAATGGCATTTCTGACAATGTCTTTCGTCTTCAGTTATTCCCTTTCTCATTGAGGAACAAAGCTAAACAGTCGTTGAACTCATTACCACGAGGGTCAATTACTACTTGGGAACAAATGACAAAAAAATTTTTACTGAAATATTTTTCGCCGGCTAAAACGGCTAAATTACGTAATGATATCTCTTTTTTTGTGTAGATGGATTTAGAAACACTCTACGATGCATGGAAGAGATACAAGGACCTTTTGAGAAGGTGCTCTCACCATGGGTTACCACTTTGCCTTCAGATTCAAACATTCCATAATGGCCTGAATCCTTTAACTCAGCAAATGGTTGACGCAGCTGCTGACGGAACCATCAATAATAAAACACCTGAAGATGCTTATGAGTTCATGGAGGAGATGTCATTGAATAACTATCAGTGGCAAGTCATGAGGACAAAACCAACTAAAACAACAGGCGTTTATAATGTCGATTCGATTACTATGCTATCAAATAGGTAGAACTTTTAAATAAAAAGATTGATGGTTTTCTTAATTCTTCACAAGTTCACCCAGTAATGTAGTGCGAAGCAAGTGGAGGTGGAACAAGCCATTCGGAATATCAACCTTATGGCCACAACATCGATAACGAGCAATTAAATTACATGGGTAATAGTCCTCGACCTCAAAACAATCCATATAGTAACACTTACAATGCAGGTTGGAGGAACCACCCCAATTTCTTGTGGGGCAGTCAAGGAAATCAAAGACCACAACCACCTCCAGGTTACCAACAACCACCCTACCAACAGGAAAAGAAACCGAACCTTGAAGAGATGCTCACAAAGTTTATCTCGGTTCAGAAACCCATTTCTAGAACACTGAGACAGCACTTAAAAATCAACAAGCGTCGATCTAAGGGCTCGAAATTTAGATAGGCCAGCTTTCCAAACTAATCTCCGAACGACCACAAGGGAGTTTGCCAAGTAATACTAAACCTAACCCAAGGGAACAGCTCAACACGATTAATGTTCAAGATAAAGAAGGATTCATTGAGCCTGAGCCAGAACCGAGGCAAGAAACTGTGGTAAGCAAAGGTCAACGTGAGGTAGATCACAATAAAAACAAATCGGTGAATGTCGAATAGAAACCTCGTGTGCCATACCCCAACGTAACAAGGAGAGACCGCTCAAATGAACAAATTGGTAAATTCCTTAAACTCTTAAAAAAATTGCATATTTAACTTACCGTTTATTGAAGCTCTATCATAGATGCCAAACGTAATGAAATTTTCAAAGGAGCTTTTAGCAAATAAGCGGAAGATGGACGAGGCATCGCATGTAGAGCTAAACGCAGTTTGCTCAGCTTTTCTCTAGAATAACTACCCAACAAACTTAAAGATCTAGGGAGTTTTACAATTCCTTGCTTAATTGGTAGTTTAGATGTTAATAATGCATTAGCTGATTTGGGAGCTAGTATTAACGTTATGCCTCACACAATGTTCAAACAATTAGGTCTCAGGAAACCCAAACAGACTAGGATAAGCATTCAGTTAGTAGATAAAACTATAAGATTTTCTAGGGGTATTATTGAAGATGTGCTAGTTAAAATCGATAAATTTATATTTCCCGTTGACTTCATTGTTCTAGACATAGAGGAGGATAGCAACACTTCTTTAATTCTAGGAAGGCCCTTTTTAGCAACTACTAAAATGATTATTGATGTTGGCACAGGAGAACTCACACTCCGTGTGGGATACGAAACAATCACTCTTCAAGCTCGAAATTCTGGCAACACATCGGAGATTGAAGGTGATCGTTTAACCCATTCTACTAAAACTGACAATATGGTACAACCTACTTTGCAGGAAATGTGTCTAAAGGAAGCACATGAGTCATTCTCAAGCAATAGTAAAGGACTCATTCATGAAGATCGAAGGCTACAAATTGAGGAGCTAGATGAATGTCGGACGCATAAACCGAGAACACCTGATAAATCGAATCTATGACAGAACAAGCTCAATCCCTTTCCAAATTAACTTAAGGTTGGAGTTAGAGTCTTATTAGATGCCACAGATTCCCACATTGTCACTACCACATCGAATGAAGAAATCCCTCTTACGGTACTCAGCATTTTCCCATTCGGTACAGTTGAGGTGAGTCATCCCAAGTTCGGCACTTTTAAGGTAAACAACACCCGTTTAAAACCTTATTTTGATGAGATTAATAGCAGGAATGAGGAGTATAAACTCCTCAAACCACCATGATCATTCAACGGAGAGGTAAGTTGAGCTTAGACTATAAATAAGTGTTTCTCGAGAGGCAACCCGAGCACTAACTGTATTAACTTCTTTAAAATTTAGTCTTCAACATCTAACTTAGGAAATTTTTCAATTCGATCTCGATTCTAACCATTTCTTTCAGCTTGTGACCACACCCCCTAACCAAGCCTCATTACAACCTTCTAAAGACCTTTTGATTGATGTTTCTTCTCAATTTACAGTGGTGGAGATTTGATTTTCATGCAAGCCTATGGTAATGACTTTTTCATTATTGACTATTGAGTGCTTCATTTATTGTCCTTAAAATACCCCGAGTGATTTGAGTGAATCTGTAGTGAGGATGTGAAACTCTGTTATATTTTGAATCAAAGGTAATTACTTAGATGAGAGGAGACACCTATGTTTGCATGATTAAATACTCAACTTGGAATGTTTGAAACTTTTATGTTCTTTTTGTTGAATTCTCAATGTATGATTACCTATGGATTATTTTGAGATATTATCGATAGAAATTATAAGTTAAGAAGAATTTATTTTGATTATGAGTTGAGAATTTTTCTTGAGGACAAGCAAATGCTTAAGTGTGGGGGTATTTGATAAACCGTAATTTATACATATTTTTACCCCATGTTTAACGTATTTTATGGATGATTTCCTATTAGAATTGGTGAATTCGATGCTCCTAATGCTTTAATTTCATGTTTTATACCTAGGAGAGCATAGGAGAGTGAAAGGAACGAGAAACGGGCCAAAAACTGGAGAAAATGGGCCAAAGTACGAAATCAACACGGCCTGGACCTCCTCACACGGGCAGACCACACGGCTATGTCAATTTGGCAGGCTCGAGCACGGCCTGAAGTAATCGCACATGGGCATGTTACACGGGCGTGTCCCTACCGAGCCCAAGTTGAGTCCAATTCGGAAAAGGATAATTTTGAGGGCTCTTAGGCATTCCAAAGCCTATAAATACACCCTAGAGGAGGAAGAAATGGGAGGTACAGAATAGGGAGTAAGGAATTACTCCAAGGAAGCCGATTGATCCATATCAGAAGCCAGATTCACCATCAAGACTAAAGATCTCTCCTCAATTTCCCTTCAGGAGTTTTGGGTTTTCTTTATGTTTTGTATTCGTTATTCTTCTGATATGTTTTCCTTTTTAGTTATGAACTAAATCCCCTAAATACCTAAGGGGAATGAAACCTAAGACGAATCTTGTTATTATTTTCTGAATTGTATGATAAATATTTAACTTGTTCTTAATTAGGTGTTCTTAATTCTTGTTTTGATATCCCAGGATACTGATTCAAGATAAGCTCTTATTCAGAGGAGGAATAGACCCTATCTAAGAGTACATTTGTCATAATTAAGCGGAGTTGTTTGCGCGCCTAGACATAGGGTGACAAGATTTTGCCGGATTAGGGTGAAACCTAATAAGGGGATCCATAAATCGAGTTAATGCAACCCTAGGGTGTTAATTAGAGAAAAGTCTCAATTATTCAATCTAGGGATTAGACGTTATTAGTTTTGAATTTGGATAATAACATAACTTAGGGATCTCTACGGAACAAGTTAAATGAATAAATCGTCCGATTCGGAGCCAGAATAACAAGTACAGTCTAGGTGGATTTTTCCTTAGGTATTGTCTTAATTCAATCGATTTTCCCAAAAGTAATTCACCAATTCCATTCCTTGTGAATCCTTAGTTTAGATAATTAGTTAGTTAAAACAAAAACCTCTTTATTCTTAGGCTAGATAATAAAAAGACAGTCATTACTAGTACTTTTAGTTCCCTTGGGTTCGACAATCTGGTCTTGCTAAAACTATAGTACTGTTCGATAGGCACACTTGCCTACATCGCGATAATAGTTAGTTTCAAGAACGATTAATTATAAATATTTAAAACCTATCACGAAACCACGCGATCAGTGTTACTAAACGTAAACACGTGCATTCAAACGTTTCTGAGTCACCAAGACTTGATCAAATTTACAACTTTTTCAAACTTTGTTTAAACTCCTCAATATGGGCCTACGAGGCCTCAAACATTCATTAGAAGCCATTCGAAACCAACTCGGGTCCTTAAACTTACTTTATAAATATGACCTTTGAAACAGGGTACATGCCCGTGTGGAAGGGCAACACACTCGTGTGGTTATTAAGACAAGGCCATGTTGATGGCCCGTTTGGTTCACATGGACTAAGCGCAAGGGGACATGTCCGTGCCCCGAGCCCGTGTAAATTAAATTCTGAATTCAAACTTACAGTGTTTTTCACACGGCTTGACACACGCCCATGTCTATGGCTCGTGTCCCTCACACGGCCATGACACACCCATGTCCTAGCCTGTGTCTAAAAACCTTAACTTTTTATTTCTGACATCAGCATCCAATAAGGGGCACACGGTCAAGGCACACGCCCGTGACCAGAGGCAGTGTCCTCTACATGGCTGAGACACATGGCCATGTCTCTATGTGTGCTTACTACCATGTATTTTGACTTGTAAATTTTACATGCAGGAGACACACAGCTAAACAACATGCCCATAGGGCTGACCATGTGTCACACTGGCCTAGACACATGCCCATGTGTCTACCTGTGTGGACGATATAAGGCTATCTACCAAGCCTTTGCCACCCTGAAACACAATCTATCATCAACCAACATATCAAAGTCCAACTTAATATGATTTCTCAACCAAACAACTATAGCTAAGGCCTATATACATTTCTTAAATCAACCATGCCAACAATTTCACATTCATGAAAGACTATCTTGCATTCATATATAAACTTTCAACATTAGCCATTTTCCATGGCCTTTTACAAAATGAATCAAATGCTAAAGTAAGCCAACAGATTTGGCCAATTAACAATGACACAAAACTCAAAAGTAAAGGTCCTATACATGCCATAATCAAAATAAAAGATCTAACTATACCAAGTTCTTCGGATTATAGTGTGGTCGATGCCTCCAACGCCCGATGATCCTCGAGCTAATTAGGTGGCACTATAAGAAAATGGAAAGGAGAGGAACTAAGCATAAAGATTAGTAAGTTGCATGCAAATAAATATAACAGCAACTTTACCATTCATCATCATGCTCATAATACAAAAGTAGGTATAAGCACAACTTAATCATCACTATCTAATACAATTCGCATAGCATATATTGAGCTCACATCTCATACATTTCAAATAGGTATCTGTACCACTCACAACATGGTTATACTTTTCTCGTTTAACTTAAACTGTAACTCTTATCGTTGAACCATTTGGAATGCTATAGAAAATTTATTAAGCCTAAAACATAGGGTATAATGTCGATGCCAGGTCCCAAACATGGCCTTATACTGGCTCATCCATCAAGTCGATGCCATGTCCTAGGCATGGTCTTACACTGACTATCAAAATCGAGGCCGATGCCATGTCCCAGACATGGTCTTACACTAGCTCTTACATATTCGTGTCGATGCCATGTCCCAGACATGGTCTTACACTGACACATCTCGTAACCGATGCATGTCCCAGACATGTCTTACAGTGGCTTACATTTTTATCACATTTTCTCACTAACCAAGCTAGTTCAATACTGTTTATACTATAAGCAGCCCAAAATTCTCATTATTTCACACATTTATCACCTATTTTACAACTTATGCAAAGAGGTACTTAGTTAGGGTTTCTATGAAAACTACTACACAAAAGTTGTTTATTTCATAACTATGATTCAATTTCTTCCATAAAATTTCAGAAAACAACATGAACACTCTCATGGTAAAACCCTAGACTTTCAACCATTTAACAAAATAGTCCCTTGTTAGAAAGCTCATGCTACAAGGGTTCTAAAAATGTAAAAATTTTCAAGAAAAGCCAGTAAAGTCACTTACTTGCAAGAGTAGAGAGTGGCTGAAATTTTTGAAGCTCAAAAATCCCTACAATGGCTGAATTTTCGGTGGAGAAGGAGATAGGGAAAAATATGATATCTTTTTTCTTTATTTTAT
Source organism: Gossypium hirsutum (assembly GCF_007990345.1). Lineage (NCBI taxonomy): Eukaryota > Viridiplantae > Streptophyta > Magnoliopsida > Malvales > Malvaceae > Gossypium > Gossypium hirsutum. The sequence goes on along the minus strand of NC_053436.1, from coordinate 10,390,043 downwards.
TTCATTTTGGTCAAATAAATTACCAAATTTCCACCTAATCTTGACTTTCTCTATCTTTTGTCTCCTATGACCGGCCATCACTTTTCCAAGGGTCTATTTTCCCTTTAAAGACCCCCAATTTTGGTTCTCTAGCTATTTAACACCCTTAGCTATCAAAATAGGACTTTGGCACTTTATGTGATTTAGTTCTTTTTCATAATTAAGCATGAAATCACTAAAATTACTTCACTAAAATTTTCATGCAGCTATGTAATCATTCTATAACACATAAAATAATATTAAAATTAATTTCTTTGATCTCAAATCAGTGGTCCCGAAACCACTATTTCGATTGGGCCAAAAATCGGGATGTTACAACATGGGCAGAGACATGGTCGTGTGTCTCAACCATGTGGAAGACACGGCCTCAGGACATGGGCATGTGCCCAGGCCATGTGAAGTCTACACCTTAAATGTGAAAATTAAATTCGCCACGCGGCCTAGCACATGGGCGTATGGTTTGGACATGTAACCTTTAATTAATGCTGGCATCATAAACAAAGAGTTACACGGGCTGAGGACACGGGCGTGTGACTCTCCAAACTTGGGGAATTTTTCTGAGTATTGTAAAATTTTTAGAAGTTCTCAGTTTAGTCCCAAACCACCCTTGTAGCATGATAAGGGTCATGTGGGTCTATAGTAGGGACACTGTGCTTATGTTTGAATGTTTTCAAGATTAGATGAAATTTGTATGGCTCGGTTTGTGTTAAAGTTTATGTCAAAGACCAGTAATGCCTCGTACCTTGTCCGGGTGTAGGATACTGGTAAGGGGTGTTACAGTACCAACTCGAGCATATTTCATGCAGGGACGTGAAAATAGTGATGCACATGATGCAGTGATAGGTTTATTCTTATTACAATCAGAACTTGTTTATGTTTTTATAGATCCAGGATCTACACACTCATATGTAAATACAATTAGTTGAGATGGGAAATTTAAAATCTGAAACATCTAGAGTATCAATAGCAGTATCTAGTCCATTGGGGTAAACTGTGTTAATAGATCAGGTGTGTAAGAGGTGTCCTCTAATAATACAAAACATAATTTTTCATGTTGATATGATGATAATTCCATTTGGTGATTTTGATATAATTCTGGGAATGGATTGGTTATCTAAGCATGGGGTGATCTTAGATTGCTACAAAAAGAAGTTCACTGTTCAGGGTGAAAAAGGAAATATGATCGAGGTAAATGGTATTCGAACCATTTGGTTTACTCATATTATTTCAACAATTCAGGATAACAAACTTCTTCATCAGGGTTGTGCAGCTTTTTTAGCATATGTTATTAATTCAAATTCTGTTGAAAGTTAGTGCAGTAAGATCCAAACTGTTTGTGAATTTATTGATGTTTTTCCTGAAGAATTACCAGGATTACCACCAGATCGGGAGGTTGAATTTGGAACTGAAGTGTATCCTGGTACAGCTCTGCTATCAATACCCCCATACCATATGTCACCTACCGAATTAAAAGAATTAAAAGTGCAATTGCAAGACTTATTGGATCAAGGATTTATTCATCTGAGTACTTCACCTTGGGGAGCTCCAGTGTTTTTTGTTAAAAAGAAAGATGGTTTGATGAGATTGTGTGTTGATTATCAGCAATTGAATAAGGTGACAATTAAGAATAAATATTTGTTCCTTAGTATTGATGATCTGTTTGATCAGTTAAAAAGAGCTTATGTGTTTTTAAAGATTGATTTGAGATCGGGTTACAACCAGTTAAATGTGAAAGAAAGTGATGTACCGAAGACGGTATTTCGTACAAGGTATGGCCATTATGAATTCCTAGTTATGCCTTTCGGATTGAAAAATGCCTCGGCTTTTTTATGGATCTTATGAATTGAATTTTTCAACTATATCTAGACCAGTTTGTGGTGGTTTTCATTGAAGATATTTTGGTCTATTCGAAGTCTGAATCTAAAAATGAACAGCATCTCAGAATTGTTTTACAAATACTACGGGAGAAACAGTTATATGGGAAGCTTAGTAAATGTGCATTCTGGTTATTAGAGGTTGCATTTTTAGGACATGTGGTATCGACAGATGGAATCAGAGTTGATCCAAAGAAGATTGAAGCAATTGTCTAATGGAAAGCACCGATACATGTGTCAGAGGTACGTCCTTTTCTGGGTTTGGCTGGTTTTTATCGGAGATTTGTAAATGGATTTTCAAAGATATCTTTGCCGATGACAAATTTGTTGCAAAAGGATGTTCCATTTGTCTGGGATGATCAGTGCCAGGAAAGTTTTGAAGCAAATGTTGATTGAAGCCCCGGTTTTGACATTACCTGAGTTAGGAAAAGATTTTGTTATTTATAGTGACGCTTCTTTGAATGGCCTCAGATGTGTTTTAATGCAAGATGGAAAGGTGTTAGCTTATGCATATCGGCAATTAAAACCGCATGAATGCAACTAACCGACGCATGATTTGGAACTAGCTGCTATGATTTTTGCACTGAAGATCTAAAGATATTACTTGTATGGTGAGAAATGCTATATTTATACTGATCATAAAAGTCTCAAGTATCTTTTATCCCAAAAGGAGCTGAATTTGAGATAGCGTCAGTGGATAGAACTTTTAAAAGACTAAGATTGTGTTATTGATTATCATCTGGGAAAGGCAAATGTTGTGGCTGATGCATTGAGTAGAAAAGCAGTAATTGAATTACGAGCGATGTTTGCACAACTCAGTATCAGTGATGATGGAAGTCTATTAGCTGAATTGAAACTTAAACTGATGATGTTTGATCAGATCAGGTTAGCACAATTAGAAGATGACAAATTAAAGAAGAAAAGAGAAATGATTCAGAATGGTATGGCAGAAAATTTTAGTATTGATGAACATGATTGCCTGAGATTTCGTAATCGGACTTGTATACAGATGTTTCAGAATTGAAAGAGTTGATACCTAGTGAAGCACATAACAGTCCTTTTGCAATACATCTAGGAGGAACGAAATTGTATCGTAATCTACGGGAATCTTATTGGTGGCCAGGTATGAAAAGAGTATTGCTATTGCTAAATGTTATGTGAATCAAAGTGAGAAAATCTATTTGAATTAGCTATTGATGAGAAATGAAGGTTAAATGAATTGAATTGGTTAGTATGTATAGTATCTATGTTGATATATTGATTAATTCAATAGATTGATTATTTTGTCATGTTTTAGATATATTTGAATGTGTTTTGGATTGGTTGAAAGGTTGGTAAATGAGTTGCTTGTTGTTCAAGATTTGCAAGGTTGGTAAACTTGATGTATAAGGCTCATAAAGGGACGATATGATTGAAGTATGATATTTATGTGTGAATAATTATATGATATCCGTATTTGATCCGAAATGTCTGGTAATGCTTCGTAACCCTGTCCCAGTGACGGATAAGGGTTAGGGGGTGTTACGCTATCCATCTCCTGATTCGGTAGTTCTTTCATTATTTGAACTTAGTTATATGTGACATGTACTTAGGGTTTTTCATGTTACCTTGTAATGATAAGTTTGATTTGGAACTATATTTGATATCGAACTTATATTGTTAATGACAAATGGTATAATATGCACAAGTTGAGTAATATGCTATAATATGAATGTTTGATATCTCTAGTTGCATGCTTGATCATGAATTGAATTGAAGATATAAATGGATAAGTGTTATGAAATGGTATAAATAGGTTGAATTGCTTGTATTGATTCATGTATCCTTGTTGTGAATTGGTGCCAAATGTGGCATATTGGTTTCTTAGATTGATTAGATGATTATATGTTATGTTTTGGCATGGAATTGGCATGTTTTGAGAAGGTTTAAATGATGTCAAATGTATTCTTATGATCTATTTGAAAGGTTGGTTTGTAGCAAGTACCAAATGACCAAATTTTACCAAAAACAAGTTCCTTGTCCCAACATCAATATTCCCTCGTCGCAATATCGGCCAACAGTTTGTGATGCTCTGTCGTCAAGTGGTTTGACATTGTGATATGACATGCTATTTGGAAACATCATAACATGGAGAAAATCTCATCACAACGTCAACCTTGTACTTTTCAAACTTTGCAATTTGGTCTTTATTAGATCCCGGGTTGACTTTAGAGCTTACGTAAGTTTGTATTAAGCTTGGGAAAGGTTTTAAATTTGTTTTGAATGATTTATAAAAGGGTAGATAATGATTTTTTACTTGAATTATCCATTAAAGGTCTGTAACTATTCTATTTTGTACTGTAGCATTTTGTAGCTCAATCCCAACAATTGGGACGAGCTAGGGGTGTTACAATTAATTCGTAACTTGAGTAGACTAGTAATTTTTTTTCGAATAATTGGCTTAGTAATAGTTTTCACCAGCCAAGCAATCCTTTTGTTATGATCCTTAGAATACTTACATGTTTTCTTGTAAATAAAAACTATATTTCAATTTTGACCTATTCACTTATAGATACCACACTTTAATTCCATATTCAATTGCATATTTCTAAGCCTCAATACGCGTAAGCTGTGGTGTGGTCAATTCTCCAAATGCACTCTATACTCATCAAACATCCCCTTTATACAAACTTTTACTAGCTCATTCTCATAATGTACATCATGTATGTCCAACACTCTTTCCCTAAAGCATTGGATATAATTCATAAGACCTCCCTCAAAATCTATTGTTCCCTCCCCAAATCAATCAATGTAACCTTCTCTTGGTAGAAAAAAATTTCTCCCTATACATCCTGCACATATTCCCTATGACTCTATAGAACCAAGAGTAAGGTTGGCATACCAGTTGTATGTCTTCTCTATTAAGGACTTTGAAAATTCCTTCAACTTTAAGTCATCATCCAACCTATCAAATCCTAGTGTCTTGACAAATTTCATTACATGTTTACAAGTATCATTTGAGTTTGTATTGGATGACTTATATTTAGGGTTGGTGTAGTCTTGGAGGTATGGTTTAGCAACTACCCTAACAGGGAATGGTAGTTTGAGGTCAAACTTAAACAAACTAAGACTCTTATTTTTTTGGTTCTTCTAACAAACTTTGTAGTCCTCCTTTGGTAACAAAACTGTGGGTTTCAGTGGTTTGTGCTACCACGGAGGATGCTCTATGCTTAGAGTTTGTGGTTACAATGTTTCTCATGAAAGTAACAAAAGTGAGAATGTTAAGTGTGTTGGTGTTCATAGTGTTTGTTGCATTGGTTCTAATGGGAAGCACAAGAGTAGAAACATCAGATGTATTTTCTTTATTTTCATTTTGGATAGGGGTAGGTCTAGTAGAAGTGTTTCTTACGGGCTGGAGGTGAGAAGGGGTGGTGTTGGAAGAGAGTGTGGGTGAGGATATAGTTTCCAATATCTTTTTATTATTCTTCTCTAACATTTGTATCATTTCTTTATTTTTTTTTTCATCATCTTTATCAAGCCTTGAATATATGAAGGGATTGGATTATTTGAATTTCTAGAATCCTCTATAATTTTCGGTGGAAGTTGAAAAACAATGCGGTTGGTGTTTTACTGAATGTACGCACTCATCCGTAGTGGAGTCACAAAAATTTAGAAGTTTTTTTTAGTTAAGTGAAGAAACATTACAAGTCAGTAAAATGAAATTTCGTTGAGAGATAATAGAGAGAAATATTGGAGCAAGCTCTAGAAAACAAGCGCAATGGTAGGTAGTGGTGATGGAAACAATAAAGGGTTAAGAAAGATTAGAGCTACGGTGGTTGTTGCATTTGTAAAATGAAAGTTGTACAGACAATTTTTAAAGAACTCAAGTTTACCAAACCATCAAAAAAAAGTTTTCAAATGAAAATTTTAAGCATTTATCTATAGGCCTTAAAGAAATTGTTAAATAATAATTACAATAAGAACAAAGAGGAATGATCGTGCTAAAATAAGGGATAGTGGAAGTAAGAGAAGTTACTCATGTCACGAGCCACGGATCAAAGTCCATGACCAGTTCACCTAAAATGTCCAATGGAGGTTAATTGATTAAATGAGGCTCATTTGACTCGCTTGAATTGGCCTAAATCGTGGAACATATAAAGATGCACATTTACTTGAAGCATTAGTAGCTTGATTAAACATTCCAGTAAAACTAAAGTTACTAAGGTAATTAATGTAAATCCTAAGAGATAATGATGTATAGAGTTTAATTACCTTAGGATTCTCATCTTGTAAATTGGCATTGATCTTAGCCGTTAATGTAATTCGATCTGTATCATTGAATCTGGAGGAGCTCAACTATAAATAGATGCCTTCCCTTCATTTATAATCACTCTGTTGTAATAGAATACTTTTGAGAGCATTTACTCAAACACTTGATGTGTGATATTTTTATTTGTGGCTTTTATTTTTTTTCGTTACTTCTTTCCCTATTTAGTTTGCTTCCGCTTTGCTTTGGTTCCTTAGAGAATTTCTGAAAGAATTCTCATTTCCTAAGAGTATGTTGACTTGAGCAAGATTTGAACCTAAGAAATCGCTTAAAGCCGTACGGTTTGCCAAACTAAAGTTCTAGCCCAATGACAATCGGTATCAGGACCAATGTTTGAAGGTGTTGATTGAGATGATGAAAGGAGGAGATAAGAAAAATGTCTCAATGGAGATTCATGAGAGGTCTAGGAAAAATAACAGATTGAGGGATATGCTGTCAGCCTTGGAAGGTAAGGTGACCAATCTCGAAGAATCTATGGGTGGTGTGAAGGAAACACTCGAGGTAGTTAAGGGACGCACCGATGAGTTAGACATGATAAAAGAGCAACTTAAGGACTATGTGACAGAGGCCCTTAATCGAGATGTGATAAAAGAAGCCTTTAATGTCGCTGTAATAGCCCGTTTTCAGTGGTATCAAAAACAGTGTTTATGGGATCACAATTTTGAATAATGAGTTAGTGTGTAAATATTTATTTAATGTTTAGGAATATTTATTAAGGTCATACTAAATTTTGGTTAGGAAATTCTAAGGTTTAAATAGTTAATTAAGTAAAAAGGACTAATTTGCAAAAGATGCAAAATTTAGTTTCTATTAGTTAAAAGGGTCAAATGGCTCTGAAATTTTAAGTTAGTGGGTTTAGTGGGTAAATATGCCATATGACATGTTAGTGGACAGTTATGGACAAGGTTTAATGGTAATTTTTAATTATTAGTAAGGGTAAAATGGTAAAATAGTAAATAAAAACATAATCAAAAGAAACAAAGCATTCATCTTCTTCATTTTAATCAGCTTGACTGAAATTTCACCATTAAAGAACCTTAAAGGATTCGACGAAGCTCCTATTTTACATATCAAGAATTGAATCAACCGGACTTAAATCGAGGAAAAGCTAAGGTGTTGGGTTAATCATCGACTCTACTTTTACCACCATATTAGTCGAGGTAAGTTTGTATTTCATTTTAAAGTATTACATTTGAATTTATAAGATTAATTGATATCTTTATTTATGTATATATGAAATGGTGTTTGGGGTTGTCTTGATTTGGGAAAAGGAAAAGCCCGTGATTGAAATCAATCATGGTATTATACTCGAAAAGGAAAAGACCATGGTTGAAAGATACCATGGAATTATATTTGGTATTCCCAAATCAATGAAAAGGTTGAAAATGATATCAAATGAAAAGGATGATACTTGAAAAGGGTATCATTAGAATGAATTATTAAGTAAAAGTTTGTTATGTGAAATGGAATTGTTTGTTATGTAAAATGGAATTGTTATGTTCATTTGAAATGAAAAGGATGATGATTGAATATGTGATTGATGATTTAAGTATTGAAATCTTATTCATGATATGTTATATGTTTTTATGATTAATATGTTCTTACATATATATAATTACTAACTTTTGAAGTAGTGTGATTAGAAAGAAATGTGTTTATATGGTAATGAGCAATGTTTGAATGGTTTAATTGTGTACTTATTTATTCATTTGGTAAGTTTAAGTTTCCTTTATATGAGCTTACTAAGTATTAGTTGTTTATATAGTTGATTTCTTTTTCTTGTAGATCGTCAAAAAGCTCAATCGGTTGGAATCACATCGGAGCACGATCACACTATCCAGACATCATTTTAGTAGTTTTTATTTGTTTTGGCAAGTGGTTATAAATGACATGTATAGGGTTTAAGTGTAATAGGGCTTGATGTTAATGTGGACATTTGGTATGTTTTGAGATATGCTAAGCTTAATTATTCTTTAATGTTCTTACTTGAAAGTTGTAAATAATGGTGTAAATAGTTGTGTTATTGAACACTTATGCATGTTATATGACTATAGGCAAATCATGGTTGAATCATATATACATATATGTGAAATGATTTTGGTATATTTATTTGTGTTTAAAGAAAGAACTTGAGTTGTTGCTATGATAGATTTTGGTGTATGTTTGTGGTGCCTTTTGATGACTATTGGTTAGATCTAGGATGGATGAAAATTTGGCATGTTTCTGGTGTTTTGAATGTCCTTTTAACCATGTGAAATAGGTTAGATATGGTGTGTTTGGTGTGCAAGAATTTAGGCTTGATTTGGCTTGTATTAGGCGCAACTTGTGCAGCACAAAGCCTAAGACATAGGCTGTCACACGGCCGTGTGCCCCACACAACCACCCTACATAGTCCTGTGTCATTATTATTTTAGGTACAGGTTTGACACGGTCTCAGACACGACCGTATGTCTCAAGTCCATATGTGATACGGCCTCGCAGACGACCTATGACATGGCTGCGTGGCCATATTTCAAATCCACACATGACTTGGCACACGGTTTGCAACACGGCTGTGTGGCCCTATTTCGAATACCCACATGGGCTGGGACACAGTCGTGTGTCCATATTTCGATTGTCCACACAGTTTGGGCTATGTCACACGGTCTAGACACAAGGTCGTGTGACCCTTGTTTCCAAAATTTTCAAGTTTTTCCAAAACTTTCTATTTTTTCAAATTGATCCCTGAATGTTCCCAACCCATATTTAGGGCCTCGTAGGCTTGTTTACCCTTGGACATAGATCCAATTTTTCAAATTTTTTGGTTCCTTAGAGTTTGTTTTACCTATTCCTAATGGTATCAAGATGCCACTATGACGAGATATCTTATCTCTTTCTCCGAGAAAATAAATATTACCCAAAAAAAATTTCAGTTCAATTCTTTTTTTTTTCTCTCCACTCGAACCAATCTACCCATTTGGCTTCTTGTATTTAAAGTGATTTGGGTATCTACTCCAATGATACTATTGTTCCATACAATTATGGAAGAAGATTTGGATAAAATATACACTTCCTCGGGAATGAAAAAAATCGATCTATTTTCATTTGGTATCTTGGCTTAACCTTTTTGACTCCTCAATACTTAATCACATCCTCCCTTTTGACGAATGAATGCGCCCCTAGAGTCCCATATTTAGTAATTCCTGAACTCTTTCTTCTATATCGAGGATCGTAAAAAAGAAGAAGCAAGAATACTTTTTCTATGGAAAATACCATTTATGGGTGTTTCCACCGAGATACCGAAATGGAATGCAACATTAGTTTTTTCTCTTGGTCTTGAATCAATTGAAATGGAATAATAAATCTATTTCTTCGTCTCTTTGCCAATAAATCAGCATTCTCTAAAAAATCCTATCGTCTGATTTAATTCTAAATAATCGTAAATCCTATGTTCTTTTTTATCTGAAAAATTCAAACTAAATAAGTTATGTCTCACTTGATCATTATTCACTAAAAATCTAGAAATATAACTTCGTTTGGCAAAAAGATAATGAATGTTTATTTGATCTTGATCCTTGTGGAGCGAAAAAAGAACTACATTGAATTTGTACGAACCCCCTGATAATATCCACAAATGGCTTGTTTTTGGTAAGAGATGGATATTACTATATGTAAATTCGGGTGAATGGTACACATCGGTACTCCAATGCATTTTCCCCTCGGACAGAATAAATATGCTTTCGAACCCTCTTCTTCAAATTTAAAGTGTATGTTCCCACGTGAATCTCAGCAATCACTTGTTCTGATTTTACATATTGATCGTTTTGAACTAAAAGAAAACTTTTTGGTGGAACAGTCACCTTATTTATAATATCTTCGCTTTGAATAATTAAATACAAGTCTAGATAACATAAAAAAGCGGGATGCCCGTGACGTGTGTGTATAGGATGAACCAAATCCTCATTGAATTTGATTTTTCCATTAAAAGGTAAACTATCTCTCCAAGGATTGTGAAAGATGTTCCACTAGAAATATTCTTGTTATTGCTTCAAATCATATTCCCCAAATAGTGGCTCCCACTCTAATAGCCCCGAATAAATTAAATACATGTATTAAGATACAAAGGCTTCTTATTCCACAACAACGAAAGCACTTTTTAACTCTTTCACAATTTTTGCTATATTTAAACTAAGTTATTAAATGTTAGTATTTAATTCATAAAATAAGTTATTAAATGTTAGTATTTAATTCATATGATTTTTTTCTATTTTGAAGTTAAATGTTCTGTTTTGTGCGGTAATGCTCTGTAACCCTAATCTAGCGACAGAGATGGGTTAGGAGGTTACAGCCACCAAAGGTGATTAAACAAAGAATAATGATTCTATAACAGCCCGTTTTTAGTCAAATGAGAATAGTAGTTTCGGGACCACAAATTTGATGTCAAAATAATTATTTTATTATTATTTTATCGTTTGAATGCTCAATTCGATAAAAGGAGTAAATCGCATAAAATGCAAAAGTGGTGTTCTAATAATTAAAGGTGTCTAATAGCTATGGAACCTTAAAGTAGAGGTCCTTATGTTCTAATTAGACCATTAATAGTATAAGTGGACAAATTTGGACATTAAATACGTGAATTTTAAGTTAATGAATAAGGTTAATTTGTAAATGGATAAAACAACATAAATTAAATTAAAGTAAAAGAAAGGTATCACCTTTTTTTCTTCTTCATGAGTCGAAAATAAGGAAGAAAATACACCATTGTTGAGCTCTTGAAGGTTCGGCTATAGACTCCTTGCATGTAAGTGCTTTTTTACTCGGTTTTTAATGATTTCTATGTTTTCGGAGTCGTTGTAGCTTAATTTAGCTAGCCCAATGACTAATTTGCAAAATTCTTAAAGGTCTAGGGTTTTACCATTGATGAATATGTGTTTATTTTGATGTCTGATGATAGCAAATGAATAGTTATTGATAGATAAACAATATTTGTTAAGTGATTTTGGTTAAAATTGCAAATTAGGGATTTATTTGCAAAATGTAATAAATTGTGTGATAAATGTGTGAAATAATGAAAAGTATGGGCTCCTATAAATTGTGTGGTAAATGTGTGAAATAATGAAAAGTATGGGCTACTATGAGTATAGAGAAATTCGACTAGCATGGGTATGGACTTAATTGCATGAATTTGCATTTTTATGAGCTAGGGACTAAATTGTAAAGAATTCAAAATTTAAAGGGAAAAGTGTAAAATTTCCATAATATGAAATTTGGATTAAATTGAGTAGAATGATAATTAAATAAGTTAAATTTGATTATATATAGATCAAGAAAAGCGATGTTCGGAATGAGATCGGGGGAAAAACAAAATAGTGGATTGATATCTCGTTTCTCCTTGTATAAATCCGAGGTAAGTTCGTATGTTAATAAGCATTAATACAATTGTGTTTTAAATGTTTATTATTGAATTAATTGTGAATACGACCTTACGGATATGTTCGACGAGGAATTAGCTATGTGTGAAATCCAGTTGAACCTTGGAATAGATTAGGATGCAAATGACATGTCATTAGGGGTTATTGTGTTTTGGGTGCTGGTCCGTACGTTCTACAGTTGGCTGAGTTTTTCGGCATGTGTTGTGGATCTCGTCAGCTTGTGTGAGTAGCACCGAGTTGTTACGTCTGATCGTCAGCTTGTGTGAGCAGACCCGTTGATAGCTCGAGAGTGAACATTATATGAGATATGAGATTGAGATGGCTTTGGCCTTGTATTGGCACTTAGGGTGCGAGATTCTCGAGTATCTGATATTATTCCAAATGGTTCAATGGGTATATTGAAGATATGAAAGGGTAAGAGATTGATACGTATCAGTGCAGGTGTGTATGTAAACTGTATAAGCATTGAATCTATGAAGTTTGTGAGTTACATGATCTAGTATGTGAATGAACATGTATTAACCTTATGATTAAATTAAATTGTAGTGTTTTATGATAGATAACTTAATTTGTGAATGAATGGTAAGTTATATTTATTAACCATACGAGCTTACTAAGCTTTATAGCTTACTCTGTTTATTTTTCCGTGTTTTATAGTGTTTTTGAAGCTTGCTCGGATTTAGGAGTTGTTGGAGATCTCATCACACTATCCAGCTGCCATTTTGGTACTTTTGAACTTATTTACTTGGTTATATGGCATGTATAGGAGTTGTGGTTAATATAGCCTATATTGGTAATGTATTTAGCCAATTGATTTGGCTTGTAAATGGTGAATGTTTTGGTTATGTGTATAGCCATGTGATTTGGCTTGTTTTGGTATACTTGGTTGTGTATATATATGTGCAAATAGTCTTTGATATGTGGTTTATATTTGCTTTGTGAATGCCATGTTAAGAATTGGTAATGAAAGTAGAAAATGATTGAATTTAAGGATGAATTAGCAAACTAAGCATTAGGCGAATAATGCAAATTTGAAAATGACCATTTAGGTGAATTGTGAATGTGAACTTGATATGTTTTGAATTGGAAAAACATGATCTTATGAGCATTATGGTTTTTGATATTGGTATAGCATGATTTAGGCTTGGTTGAGATTGGTTTGAATGCCTATTGATGCTATTGTATATGCTATTTGACATGTTTAGGTGGATGTAAATTTGGGTGAGAAAGATGGCTTGGTAAATAGCCTATTTTTTCCACATGGGCAGAGACGCAGGCGTGTGTCTCAGCCGTGTGTGACACATGGTTAGGTGACATGGCCACATGTCCCCTGGTACTATTTAGAAATCAAGTCAGTATGCTCCACACGGCCCAACACACGGGCGTGTGACTTGGCTGTGTGGCATAAGTCAGTATACCTTACAATTCTGGCACGATGTAGCACACGGTCTAGCACATGAACGTATGAGGCCATTTCGAAGGGTACACGAGCTAGTCACACGGACATGTGGTTGGTTGTGTGACCCAAGTCAGAGAGTTACACGGGGTCAGACATGGGCTGAGACACGGCCATGTGATCCCATTTCGAATGTCCACATGGTCTGTGACACGGGCATGTCTTTGGCCGTGTGAGACACACGGCTGGGCCACACAGGTGTGTGTGCCCTGTATTTTGAAAATTTTCTATGTTTCCCAAAATGTTTTCTAAGTTTTGGTTTAGTCCCAAACTACTTTAATGCAAGATTTGGGCCTCGTAGTCTTGTATTAGGGACAATATGATTGATTGTGAATGACTTGTATTTGGTTATGAAAAATGTACGAGAATTGTATATTTTTTTAAGAAATAAGTTCGGTAATACTCTATAACCCTATTCTGGTGATGGACACGATTTAGGGGTGTTACAAATTCTCTCGAAGCGATGGTCATGGCTTTGAAGGAGAAAACTAAGGCCATGACCGTAAAAATTGAGGAGCTTAAGAGAGAGCTTGTTGTGTGTAGAGTTTTTGTGGGAAATGGGATGCTGTCTTCAGTTCCTAAGCAACCTAGAATGAATGTCCCCAAGCCGGAAGAGTTTAAGGGGATGAGGTCCACAAAAGATATGGACAATTTTCTCTAAGGGATGGAACAATACTTCCATACGATGGGCATTGAGGATAATGCCACTAAGGTAAACACTGTTGCAATTTATGTTATTCATGTCATTATTTTATGATGGTGTCGTAAGTCTACAGATGAGAAACGATGTGGGACTGCAATTGGATCTTAGGAAGAGTTCCAAAAGGAACTGAATAAGTTGTTTTACCTGCAATATGCCGAGAAGGAGGCTTGGGTGAAGTTGCATCAGTTTACGCAACAAGTGTAACACCCCTAACCCCTTTCTATCATCAGATTAGGGTCATAGGCATTACTAACCAATCAAAACATTTAATTACATTGTTAGCAGTAGTATAAGCTAACTAATATTTGTCATAATATACAGGGGCACACCATGTCCATCCAATACTTGCACAGTAGTGTCTTATATAATCAAATAGTGCATCATGCTATGCAGTGCTAAACTTGGTCTTCCACTGTCTACACTCTTATCACTATTTATCCCTTCTTGAATGCTAGAAGTTAGATACATAACAAGACTATTCTAATTATTAGCATCAGAGTATTAATTTATACACCAACAATTATTACCTTCGATGATGTTAGTAGAATGCATTTAATTTAGGTTTGCTAAGTCTTTCCAATTTAAAGTAAAAATTACTCTTATAGCCCCTATTTTGAGTCCATGGGACTCTAAAAATAGTTTAAAAATATGTAGGGACTAATTTGGAACAATTCTAAAAGTTAATGCCATTTTCAAAAATTTCTTAAAACAGGGGACACACCTCCAAGCCGTGTGAAAGCCTCAAACTGTGTGACTCTTGAATTTGGAACACACGGTCATATCTTAGCCTGTGTCTCTGCCCGTGTAACTCATTGTATTGGGTCACACGAACGTGTCCTAGCCCGTGTGAAAACTACACCTATACTATTTTTCAGCATACCCGTGTGTGGCACATGGCCGTGTGGCTGACCCTGTGCACCTAAATGTTCCTTAAAACTCAAGTTTACAATTTCATATTTACTTGGGCACTAAGCAACTCAATTACCAACCATCTAACCAATTCAAAACACGATTAAGCATGCTTACAATGAGCCAAAACAATCCATTTTAAATGCCTAACCAATGAACCCTCACTGGTACCACATTTTATATCATCAATACACTAGCAAAGCATCAACCATTCAAGCTTTCCTTCATACCAATTTTGCCATAATTGGACTAATATTTAGCTACTTGGCTACCCAAAATTTTAAGCTAAACACATACTAATCTATAAGCTGGGCTAACATACCAACATAGCCTCACCACAACCATATATACAATTAATCATCATTTTACTAGCAAACCACAATATCAACACCTTATGAACAACACCAACAAAAGACTTCCAAGGTACATGCCATTACAAAATAAGATATCACCACACTTGAGCTTGGGATTTGTTGTTTGATGTTGAGTCAGTGTTAGGTCGAACGCACGGAAAACAAAACTGCACGTTGAGTATGTAACAGCCTGATTTAGACCCTAATCGAAAGGTGGTTTCAGGACCATGAATTTGAGTCAAAAAATATTTAAATATTATTTTTCGTGTTTATTATATGTGAATTAGCATGTGTGAAAGTTTCGTATGAAAATTTGATTGTTTGTGTGCTTAATTAAATAAAAGGGCTTAATCGTGTAAAATGAAAACTTTATAGTTAAAAGCATAAGGGTCAAATTGTTGATGGCTTTGTAAGTTGAAGTATTTAAGTGGTAATTTGACCATGTTTAATTATATGGACGGTAGTGACTATGTAATATGATGGTTTTATATTAATTAATAAATGTTAAATTTGTAATTGAATTAAAAGGTATTATATTACAAAATATAAAAAAATTAAAAGCCATGGTTCTTTTATCTTTGCATGACCGAAACTAGTAAAATAAAAATAAAAGAAAAGAGTTAGGCATTCGGTTACTTCTCAAGCTAAATCAAGGTATGTTTTTACTTCGATTTTTGATAATTTTTACATTTTTGAGATCGTTGCTTCGAATACTACCTGACCCATGCTTGAATTTTTTATTTTGGGAAATATTTTGTGTTATTACATTGATGAATATTTGTGTTTTGTGATGATTGATGATGAAATATCAAAAATATGTTTTAGATTAACAAGTTTTGTATTGAAGTTTTTGATGATTTAGAGTTAATAGGACTAAATTGCAAAAAAATAAATTGAAGGACTAAATTAGAAAATAAATGAAATATATGGACTAGTATGAGTATGTTAAAAATTCGGCTCAACTATGTTGTTGTGAGATTTGGTGTATTTTGTGTTTTGTGCAATTTGGACTAAATTGTAAAAGTATGAAATATTAGGGGTAAAATGGTAATTTTCCCATTTATGTGTTGTTGGATTAAATTGAATGAAATTTTATTTCAATGAGGTTAATTTGAAATTATATAGATCAAGGACAAAGGAAATCAGACTTGGATCGGGGAAAAACAAAAATAGTCGAATAGCCGATTTGTAATGTCCGTCGATATCCGAGGTAAGTCTTTAAGTAATTAAACATGGTTTATTTTGAACATAGAATGATTTCCTATGATGATTCAAATTTTATAATGTATTAGTATGTTAGCCGAATGAGAATTATCAATGAATTAATGTGATCTAGTTGTATTTGAATAATATCAAAGTCTTTGAAAGTGTGTATGTGTTACATGGAATATTATATGATTCGATATATGAAATATTGTGGAATGATTTTATGTTTGTGATATTCGGGCCTTGAGCCTAGCAAGCCTCGTGCTGGTGACTTTGATCGCGATTTGTGCCTAGTAGGCTTAGTGCCGATGAATAAATATCAGACTTTGAGTCTAGCAAGTCTTGTGTCGGTATGAAATTCAGGCTTATGCCTAGCAGGTTTTATACCGGTGATTTGCTTTCAAGTTCATGATTATAAGAGTTCAAGTTATTGTGGATATTGAGCAAGTATAATTGAGCTAAATGACATTGTATATGTTCAGCCACATAGGTAAGTATATGTAAGCTTATATTGAACTTGATTATTCGATTACATGTGAATTATATTGAACTTATATATTTGGTTTTATGTGAAGTTATTTTGAATGTGCATATTCGGCCATTTGTGATGTTCTATTGAAGTTGAACTATAGGTTACATGTGATGTTTTATTTAACTTCTATATTCAGCCATACATGTAAGTATCTATGTGATGATATATTTGATGTTGTATAATCGGTTATATAGGAACTATTTATGTGGTGATATGTATTTGATATTGAACATTCGGCCAAGGTATCTTATTGTGTAAAAGTATAATATTATGATATAATTTGTTTAGTTTGAATGTTTTAATTATTCATTGAGTTGTTTAATTTGCTTAAGGCTTACTAAGCTAAGTTAGCTTACTCTGTGTGTTTTTGTTACTCTGTTTTATAGATTTTGGTTGTAAGTTACGAGCTCGGGGATCATTAACAAAGTCATCCACACTATCGTCAACTTTCGGTACTCTTAAAAGTTTATTTTCAAACTTTTGGCATGTATAGGCTAATACATATTATGTTCAACTTTGAATATGTATATATTGAACCATGCGAAAATGGCTTAGCTTTAAAGCTTGATTTCGGTTATGTTTGGTAATGGTTTATTCTATTTGATTATAATGATATGTGAAGTGAATGAAAAGTAAATGTGAATGGTATTATATGTGTTGGTAATAGCTAGAGATGATAGGTGGAATTGGCTGTGGTTGGTCACTCGGTTTTGATATGTATAAATATAAATAAATATGGTTTGATGATTTGATTTTGATGTATGTTTATTCATTTATAAATGTGAGCTCAAGTTTTAGCATGATTTAAGTATATTAGAAATGCATGATATGAGGCATGCCTATATTCGAATATACAAAGGTTATCGGTTTGCATGGAAAAATGTATAAGTACTATAATTAGTTATAAGTTTATTAATGGTGAATTATTGAGATTATATTGTTTAATAATGCTTGTAAGTGAGACATTGATAAATGACCATTTGAATATTGATTTTATGTAATAGTACACCATGAGCATTATATGTATTTTTGAAAAATTGATAATTAGGTGCACATATATACATGTACTTTGATTGTTAATGCGAATGATGGTTTGGATATATAATGAAAGTATATGCGTATTTTTATATTTGTTAATGAAAATGTGATTATTTGAAAGGTATAGATTCGGTTTAATTTTGAGGTATGATTCGTAAATGCAATATGATAAATAAAGTATGTTAAATATTTAATTAGGCATGTGCTTAATTTACGTATGAGTATGACTTGTATGAATATGTGAATGTTTGGAATTTTGTTTTTGTTCAGTAATGCCTCATAACCCTAGTCTGACGACGGATACGGGTTAGGGGTGTTACAGAGTATAACTCAGTGGTATTTCTATAATCCAAACAATTTAAGCTTGATATGAATAGATAGGATATAAGGATGCAATAAGTGATGTTGTAAAACATATGTATCAAATCAGTAATGTCAGTTAATCAGTAATGTCAATTTACTCCTTTATTCACATTCAATAGAGTTCAAAAATTTTGGCACATGGCAATAATATTTCACATGTTCAAGCACGTATCAATGGTATTCCATATATATATAGCATTTGGTAATCCAACTCATGCAATGGCATGATTTATCTTTTTGATCAGTACTTGAATTCATTTCAAGATTCACATATCATTTCATCATTTCATATTTCATTTCTCATCTCATATTCATTTCTCAACTTTTCCATCACAATATCAAACATATAAATTTATCATTTAGTTTCCCTTATTAACATGACTCAGACTCGAATGGATACACAAATCCAACCAACACACTAGTTTGGCAACTAGTGCCTCATAGGATAAATCCGAAGAAATAGCTGTGCCCAGCGCTATATAAATTGACACCTAGTGTCTTATCGGTTAAACCGAAGCAAATTGGCACCTAGTGCCTCGTCGACTCGAGGTCAAAGAAATCCCTGAGCTCTTCCTATCCTATGGGACGCCATCTATATCCGACTCAGCTCGATACAGTTAATAGGGCTTCATTTCACTTTTCAATACAACCAATGTCTCAATTTCACATATATACACATTATCACATATAGTCAATTCAATATTGATATAATCAACATATTTCATAATACACAAAATCAATACCTTTCAAATCCACTATGAATCCAATTCAATCCCAAAGTACCAAAGTACTCACCTCAAATGCTTACCATATGCCAACAATTAAATATGCAAAAATCTACTTGTAACACCCCCTAATCCCAAACCGTCACTGGAATACGATTACGAGGCATTACTAATCTTGTACACTAACATTTATACAAAACTGATTCATAAATTTGCATTCCAACTCAAAACCTTTCAAATTTAACCATAAAGTCCCTAATATGGTCCTACGGGGCCCAATACGTGCTTTAGAAGTGATTCGGGACTAAACTGGCAACTTTGGAAATTTTGCCTTGAAGATAGGGGCACATGCCCGTGTGGCTAGCCCATGGGGCTCCCATGGCCGTGGGGCCACGTCGTGGGCAGATCTGACTTGCACACATGGCCGTGGAAACAACCCGTGTGACATAAACAGAGAGCCACACGGCCGGAGCACACGCCCATGTGACTTGGCCATGTGAAATTATGATTTTTGACCATTTTAAAGCTATTTTCACATGCTAAACACATCTAATTCATGCCCAAGCATTTACTAATAGTTCTTAAATCAAATATCATTCATATGAAAATTATACAACATTATCAAACTAGTCAAACTCATGTAAGTTTAACTTCCAAAATATGCATATTTCATACCATGCATCAACAACTTTCATGTTTATTCATTATCATGTACAAAATAACACCTTAACAACCTAGGTACATGCCATTTTACCAAAAGAAAAGTATTCACCACTTTGAGTCCGGGATTGGCTTGGATGCTGAGTCATTAACTTTCTCTCTTACCTAATCTTGCGCACGGAAAACAAACCGTACACTGAGTATACACTCAGTGGTATTTCTATAAACTAATGCTTAGAACAATAATAAGCCGTATATATGTATTATAACTCAAATAATTTACTTTCATAACCTTAATAGCTTAATCTCTTGTCTTCATCTTATAGCTCTTAAATGTAATTAAACAATTCTTTATATAAATTTCATATCCTTCGATGCCTTTTAATAATCATATAACAATCAAAAACACATAATCAATAGCAGTCGGTCTTCAGTACTTTCATATACCCCTATTAACAAAACTCGGACCTAGATGGATACACGGATCCAACCCACACACCGGGATATCATACAGTGCTTCATCGGCCGAAGCCGGAATACACCGTAAGGGTAACAGTAACAGTAACAATAACAGTCAGGTACAGAGTACCTCTTCGGAACGAATCCGGAACAGTAACAGTAGTCGACACTTATAGTGTCTCATCGACACACAGTTGGAATATCCCAGAGTACTTCCAATCCTATGGCATGCCAACTATATCCATCTAGCCTGACACTGTTAATAGGGTATTCAAATCATTTCATTTTTATACAGAAACAGTAACAATTTTCTATCACAGTATTTATCATACATACTAATCAATTAAAAAGAAATAACAATTACATTTATTAAATTATTAAGCATAGTTTATAGAAATACAAACCGAAATTCTCAAGTTTATTCGATATCCTCATTCACTTTCTCCTTTCCTTTTTTCAATGACGTTTCCGGTGCTACGTTGGCTACATAAAATTTAACATTTAAAGTTATCAATTTATATTATTTAATAACACACTCTTTAATTTCCATGTAACTTTTACTATATTTCCAATTAGGTCCTACCACCAAAACCATTCTTTTTCTTCAAATAACCTTATAAATTTCATTTTATACCTACTTTTAACAAGTTTCAACTCTTAATATTCAATATAAAATATCAATTCTACAATTTAAATAATTTAATCCCTACTATAACAAAACTTTTATCTGTCTTTACAAATCAATCATTTTCCCACTTTTAACTTGAATTTCTATCAATTAAACCAATAATTCATCAATTCATACAACTTAATCAACATCAAAAAATTCATTAACTTTCTAAATTTCAACATAACTCAAGTAGTATTTCTTCTTAGGATTCCATAAACACCAAAATTACAAAAAAAAGGATCAAATTGACTTACCAATTAAGCTTGAAACTCCAAGACCCTAAATTTTTCTTTTCCTTTTCTTTCGTTTTTTTTTCTTCTTTCTTTCCCTACTATTCGTGCCTTTCCTTTTCTTTTTTCTTTATGTTTTTATTTCTTTTATTTATTATAACTATTATATTATTATATTTAAAATTATAATTATTTTTTTTTAAATAATAAGTAAATACTTATTTATACATACATTTGTACCAATCAAAGTAATGCAAATCTACTTATACATACCACACACTAGTCACATAAGGCTTATTTGCTAATTTAGTCCCATGACTTTTCTGTAGTTTATAATTAAACTTTTACCCTATATTCAATCTAGTCCTTTCACTAACTTAGTCTTAATTCAAACTAATTCACTTGACCAAAATCTAATTAACCACACTAATAACTTCATAAATATTTCTAGTAAATATTTACGAATTCATTTTGCGGAAATTATGACACGAAAATTTAAATTTTTGATACCCGTAAATTTTGGGTCGTTACACTACTATTTAATTCGGATTATAGAAACACAAACTGTGAATTCTGAGCTATTCGATGTTAATTTTATCCCTCCCCTTTTTACTCGAGGATTCCGGTACTACGTTAGCTACGGGATAAAACAATTAAATTACATTAATATTACACAACTCAATTTTACATTAAATTTCAAATTTTACACTATATTTCTTAAACTGCAATTTAGTCCCTAAACCAAGACTATTTTTTAACCTTCACATTTAACTTTATATTTTTATAGTAATTTCACTCTAAACTAAATTTAGCTCCCTCTTTTCCAATTCGACCCCTTAATTTTGATTTTTCTCAATTTAATCCGTATTACTCAAAATCAACAATTAATTTCACAATTTAGTCATTTTCTATTTCTAACTTAAAAATCTATTTATTTAATCTGTAATACTTAAACTATTCAACAATAGCAACATCTAAAATCTTAAACAATACTAAAAATTGCAACATAGGTCGAGTAGCTCTAGGTACTAGGATTCCAAAAATATAAAAATTACAAAAAAATGACTAAATTACATTAACCAATTTGAGTTTGAACCCTAAGGTCCCTAGGCCGTGCGTTATCCTATTTCTTTCTTTCTTTCTTTCTTTTTGCATGCTATCATCTCTTTCAACTTTCCTATTATTATTATTATTATTATTATTATTACTATTATTACTACTATTATTATTATTATTACTATTATTATTATTATTATTATTACTACTATTATTATTATTATTACTACTATTATTATTATTATTATTATTACTACTATTATTACTATTATTATTATTATTATTACTATTTTATTATTATTATTATTACTATTTTATTATTATTATTATTACTATTATTATTATTACTATTATTATTATTATATTATTATTATATTATTATTATTATTATTACTATTATTATTATTATTATTACTATTATTATTATTACTATTATTATTATTACTATTATTATTATTATTATTACTATTATTATTATTATTACTATTATTATTATTACTATTATTATTATTATTATTACTATTATTATTATTATTACTATTATTATTATTACTATTATTATTATTATTATTATTACTATTATTATTATTACTATTATTATTATTATTATTACTACTATTATTATTATTATTACTATTACTATTACTATTATTATTATTATTACTATTACTATTACTATTATTATTATTATTACTATTACTATTACTATTACTATTATTATTATTATTATTATTATTATTATTATTATTATTATTATTACTGACCCAACTCGTGGAAGATATGAAGAAACCTATCCGATTGAAGTTTTAGTAGCCTAGTGAAACACACTATTAAAACTAGAGTTACTAGGGTAATTCATGTAAATCCTAAGAGATAAAGATGTATAGAATTTAAATCTCTTATGACTCTCATCTTGTAGATAGTCATTGATATTAGTCGTTAATGTAATTCGATCTGTACCATTGAATTTAGGGGAGTGCAACTATAGATAGAGGTATTCCCCCTCATTTGTAATCACTCAGTTGTAAACCTTCAAAGTAATAGAATTATTTTGAGAGCATTTACTCAAGCACTTAATGTGCGCTATTTTTCTCTATGGCTTTTTTGTTTTTCATTGCTTCTTTCTCTTTGAGTTTGCTACCAATTTGCTTTGGTGCTTTAGAGAATTTATGAAAGAATTCTCATTTCCCGACAGTAGGTTGACTTAGGTAGGATTTGAATCCAAAAAATTGCCTAAGGTCATGCGGTTTGCCAGAGTAAAGTTCTAGTCTCATGACACTTGAACATGGATAATGGAAGGTAAGTTATATGAATAATGGATATAAAGATGATTACATGAAAGTTACACCCACTTAAAATATTTTAGCAAGAAGGGTTTTTAATGCAAATGCATTGTCTATTCAATGAAGAAATAAGAAGGAAGCATTTATATTCCAAATAAAAATTAAGAAGTTCAACATCTGTATCTAAGCCTCCAAATCATACATTCTGAAACATTCCAAAAGTGGAACAATCCAAAAATCACACCAACCTGTCATTATTCCATAAGGGAGTTGATCCCAAAAGTGCTCTTAGAGAGAAATATTTCCTACAACTACTATTAATAGAACAATTAACCGAAAACAAGCATCTACAATCACAAACTTTACATGTTTGACCTGAGTAAATCAAAAATGAAATATAATCCGTTAATAATATATTCAAAATGTGAAAGCATCACCACTGGTAATGCCAATATTGGGCGTTCTGTTTTGATTCATGATTACATTCTTTTTTTTTTTCTTAACAAAATTTGGGTTTACAGTTCAGCAGTGAAAATTGAAACGCAACAGTTATAGGAAAAGCAGTCAGGTTAATGCCATTGGCTCATACAATGTCCTTATTATCAAGCATATGGTTTATTAGGTTTACGCTTTTTGAAGATTAAATTGACCTTTTTTTCCATCTTTAGTGTTATTCCAACGAAGTAAATATTCTTTTTCATTCTTTATATTCAGCCTCTCAATTTTTTTTAAACATTTTCCTAGACGCTACCGACCTTAGGCCATTTGTGGACATTAATTAAAACGTGAAAACAACACTGAGAATAAAGCTATCGGTCCCTTCCTTGGTTTGGAACAATGTGAGACGTGTTAATTTGGTCGTTCTTCGGGTTCATTTTTGTTCTTTTTTCCCCTTGATATTTTAAGGTGTCACTCATCCCAAATTGTTTAGCAAATGAAAAGACAGAGACATCAATGGAGCCAACTTTACTCACAATTAGTACCTAACATCCATCCTCTTGTCTATAATTTGACCATACAAAATGTCCAGGTCCAGGGATCATACAACACTGTATGTATATACATTAACAGTGGTAAAAGCCAAAATGGATCTACTCTTCAGCAACCACCACTTGCTGGTTCAATTGAACTCAGAAGCCCATTCCCCCTTAGCTGCATGCAGTGTTCTTCAGCATCAGCCTGTGCACAAATAATCACCACTGCCAACCCATTGTAGTGTGCTTCTTGCATTATATTAACTGCATTGTCTAGGGTCATCCCCGGGATCACTTTCATCAATACTTGGACAACATCTTCCCGTTTATTGTAGTTGTCATTGTGCAGCATGACCCGATAAGGTGGGGCTATTTTTCTTGACTTCCTGAGCAAGTTAAAACCATAAGTGTTAAAAGAAGGTTCTATGAAGAAAGCAATACTAGATAACAGATATAGCATGTGCATGCGTGCCAATACATGAAAAGTTAAGGACACCAATTTAACATCACAAGTAACAAGTGTGGACACAAAATAGATACAGGGTGTGAAATTGGAGATCTCCCCTGTTTGTAGTTGGTTTCTGGATTGTGAAATCATTTTTATAGGGAGAGCAATTTTGTTTTGAATGACCAACTAAAAAAAGGAGGGTAACCAGCAAATTTACGATAAGAATGCTCGTAACAAAACAATATCAATAATGAGTATTTCACATCAACATATTAAAAGGTACAAGAATACATTTGAATTTGGGGACGCACCTCAGATCAAACTCAGATTCACGACCAGGAGTGGTTCTCTCTATAACTGGCTTCTCCAAGATTCCTCCTCCTTTACTTGGTCCTGTGGTCGATATAGCCATGAGAATGCCACGATTGATGCATGGTCCTCTGCACAGTGACCGTTTCTCTCCTGTTTTGCATAGTTTCAATTTAACACACATTGATAGAAAGCATGGAACCATTAGTATTAAGCGCTCTACTGATGCCAATCTAATTTTGACAACCAACAAGGAACGGAGGACAGTTTTTGGTTATTGAAACAGAACACCACAATTATAGCTTTTGAAAAGATTAATAGTTAATATCATTCATTTCATTAGCTCAAGAAGCTCAAAGCAATGCAGGTTCACCATATCCGGTCAAAAAAATAATTGGTAATTGGAAATCAAGACTCAAGTGACTCATTAAATTACTGTCTGTAGGAAAGCAAATGAGATTAGCAAACAACGCAAGACTAGCATAACTAATATTCAATTTTCCGGCCATCAATAAGGAAAATGTACTATTCTCAGGTGTTCAATATATTTTGCAACAAGTCAACAAATAAGATTTAAACGACCATTTTCAGATTTCAGAGCTATTCTCGATAGATCTAAAGATGGAAAACTTTCTCTTTTTCTTCCCTCATTTTCTTGGATGAAGAAGTAAGTAGCTATATAAATGGATCCAATCATCTATAACCAAATTCATACCCTCAAAACTATACAACAAAAAAGTCTCTGGCTTTTTGTCAGAAAAAAAAAATGTCCCTGGCTAATGGTGAGTGAGCTAAAAGGCAGAGAATCTAGATCTCTTTCCCACTAACAACTAGCAAAAAACTAAGTTGACCATACATCAATAATGTTACCCTTTTAGGACAAAAACAAAACATCCTCAATAACTTGGATGAAACTGAGATATTTTATAACAGTTGCCATCTTCATTCCTAAACCAGTAACTGCCAGCAAAGCTCTAGCCCTCTAAGAAGTACAAGGTCAAATCTCAAATATTTTCAAATAATACCAGCAAAAGGAACTTTGTAATTAAAATATGTATGTTTGTATATATTTCTTATTCCTAAGCATTCTTCACAAACCACAGTCTCAACTTAATAAAAACTTTCTGAAAGAGAGTAGCCATCCCAGAAAATGAATCCCCATAAAGCTCCATCCTTTTTAATCCGCATAGTTAATAAAAGCACTTCTGTATCTATAACTTGGATTATTGGATGAATAATTTGGAGGAACTAAGCAGAACATAACCGATAATAGCCAGCTAAACAAAGTGGCTGCGATACCTAGATGCGTTTTATGGTTTATTCGTAATAAATCAAGAAAATTTACAAACTTCACTTATAACCCAAAATTAAAAACCCAAAAAAGAAGAAAGTGAAGAGAAGGAAGAACCTGGTTTAGGATTAAAGACGGTGATTGGTGAGAGAGATAATCTACCACGTATGGCAGTCTCCATGCCTCTCTGACTCTATATTTCCACACAGTCTCTCCTCCCTTCCGTCTAAACGAAAATGGGTTTCAACCACTTATTCTTCTTTCAGTTTTCGATTTTTTTTTTATTTTCAATATTTTTTTTGGTGGCTAAACAATCCAAAATCTGAAAGTTAAAAACATTAGGTAGTTTGAGTTGATTGAGTTCAGGAGTACATTTTATAATTTAATTTTATTCGATTTTTTTTGGAAAAAATATAACCCTTTTTAAATATAAATTTTGAAATTTTTATAAATATTTTAGATTTTAAAAATTATTTAAAATATTTAAAAATTATTTTGATTTTTTTTATAATTTTTGTTGAGAGATAAATTTATTCATTTTTAAAATTGACAAAGAACAAAAATATATTTATACAAATTTATTATTTGAATTATTTGAGTTATTTAAATTGTAAAATTTAACTCAATCAAAACTCAAAACTCGTTTCAATTAATTTACAATTCAATTTTTTTTTCTAAATCAAATCAAGTTTTACTCGACTTTACTTTAATTTAATTGTTTGTATTTGCCTAAATTTTTTTATTTTTCATTTTTATTTTTCATATATCTTTTTCTATAAAAATTTAGTCATTTGTATTTAATTGGTAGATAAAATTATTTTTGGACTTAACCGGTACTTTTAAACTTAATTCTATCACACTTTAATACCCTAAAAGTAAAAGTAACTATGCTAATGTGATATTGACGGCTAATAGCACTGAAGACATGTGCTAGCCCAATATTTGATAAGTGACAAAAATTAAAAACTAAAAATGTTATTTAAAAATCATTAAAATTATAATTTTTTTTACAATTAAAAGAATGAACTTGAACAAATAGTTATCTAGATTCATCCAAACATTTTTAAAGTAATTTATATATTTTTATTTTTAATAAATATTATATTTTTATATAAAATATCAAATTTTATGTATTTTAAATTTAATAATGTTATAAAATTATGATAATTTATGAAAAATTAAAAATATATAAAATTACTAAAAGAACATGTTTATAAAGAATTTGGATAAATTGTTGTTCAAGCTCCAATGAACTTGGATAATTATTTGTTCAGATTCATTCCTTATGCCAATTAAGTGCTAAAAATTTATATAGGTGCTAATTAGGTATAAATGGTCAATCTCATAAGTATTATACCAAATCCCATCAGTCGAATCATTTTTTCGAGAAATACGATACATCTAAGTCATACAAGTAAAAAGATTTATTTATTGATAAGAAAAACAAAAAATGTGAGCGGTGATTGGATTGATAATAAAATAGAATCTTGGGTCGCGAATAGTGATTCGATTGATGATAAAGAAAGAGAATTCTTGGTTCAGTTCTCCACCTTAACGATAGAAAAAAGGATTGATCAAATTCTATTAAGTCTGATTCATAGTGATCATTTATCATAGAATGACTCTAGTTATCAAATGATTGAACAACCGAGACCAATTTACTTACAATACTTAGTTGACATTCATAAAAATTATCTAATGAATTATGAGTTCAATACATCCTGTTTAGCAGAAAGGCGGATATTCCTTACTTATTATTAGACAACCACTTATTCACAAAATTTGTGTAAGGCTAATAGTTTTTATTTCCCGTCTAGTGGAAAACCCTTTTCGCTCCACTTAGCCCTATCTCCCTCTAGGGGTATTTTAGTGATAGGTTCTATAGGAACCGGACGATCTTATTTGTTCAAATACCTTGCAGCAAACTCCTATGTTCCTTTCATTACAGTATTTTAAAACAAGTTCCTAGATAACAAGCTTAAAGGTTTTTTTTATTGATGATGTCGATATTGATGCTAGTGACGATATTGATGATAGTGACGCTATTGATCGTGACCTTAATAGGGAGCTGGAGCTTCTAACAATGATGAATGCGTTAACTATGGATATAATGTCAGAAATAGATCGATTTTATATTACCCTTCAATTCGAACTAGCAAAAGCAATGTCTCCTTGCATAATATGGATTCCAAACATTCATGATCTGGATGTGAATGAGGCGAATTACTTATCCCTCGGTCTATTAGTGAACTATCTCTCCAAAGATTGTGAAAGATGTTTCACTAGAAATATTCTTATTACTGCTTCAACTCATATTCCCTAGAAAGTAGATCCCACTCTAATAGCCCTAAACAAAATAAATACATGTATTAAGATATGAAGGCTTCTTATTCCATAACAACGAAAGAATTTTTTTCACTTTTTTATATACTAAGGGATTTCACTTGGAAAAGAAAATGTTTCATACTAATGGATTCGGGTCCATAGCCGTGGGTTCTAATGCATGAGATCTTGTAGCACTTACCAATAAGGCCCTGTCGATTAGTATTACATAAAAGAAATCAATTATAAACACTAATACAATCAGATCTGCTCTTCATAGACAAACTTGGGATTTGCGATCCCAAGTAAGATCGGTTCATGATCATGGGATCCTTTTCTATCAATTAGGAAGGGTTATTGTACAAAATGTACTTCTAAGTAATTGCCCCTTAGATCCTATATCTATCTATATGAGGAAGAAATCATGTAACAAAGGGGATTCTTATTTGTACAAATGGTACTTCAAGCTTGAAACGAGCACGAAAAAATTAAAGTACAAGGGAAAAAGATATATTAATCCACACTTTTATTATAAAAAAGTGAAAATGTGCTATTAATCCTTACACTATTATAGAATTTGAGATTTAGCCACCATACTTTAAAAGTTAAAAATATAATTTTCTTATTTTTTTCAATTTAAAAATTATAGCCCAATGATTATTGTTGTTGATAGGTTGTCAAAATTTATCAATTTAACATATTTATTTTTTGTTAATCGTATTTCATGTAATGTAAGGATAACCTAATTAAAATTTTAAGTTGACAAATTTTGACAAAAAATACTTACGACCTTAATGATTGAACTGAGAGTTTGAAATAAAAAATAAAAGGACTTAATTTTTAACTTTTTAAGTACAAGAATTAAATATTAAATTTTTGTCAAATTATAAGAATTAACAACATATCTCAACCAGAAAAAAAACAATTTTGATGTTTTTTTATAAAAAAATCTCAAAAATCTCAATTTTAAATATAAAATGCTTTTGTCCCTAGACGCCTTATCTCATGTGGTATTATTCTCCAAGTGAATTTATCCACTCCATTCAAAGGACAACTCCATCAAGAGAGAAATGAGAGGTAAAGAGTGTCTCGCTGCTTTTAAAATTGATATGAGAAAAACCTTTGACAAGATCAATTAGGATTTCATTCTTATTGTCATGAAGCATATGGGATTTGAACGTGAATGGATCAATTTAATTCATCAGTGTATCTCCACTATCTCTTACTAGGTCCTTATTAATGGCTCTCTTTTGAAAGACTTCACCCTTTTCAAGGTTTGTGCTAAGGGGATCCTTTTTCCCTTATTTTTTTTGTTTTGTGCATGAACATCCTCTCACTCATGCTTCATAAAGCTGAAGTGAATGGATCCATTCATGGAATTAAGATTTTTAAGATTGCCTTCTATTAATCATTTTCTCTTTGCGAATGATTGCTAGTTTGCTACATCTTTTTTAATGCTTCTATGCAGACATGCAGATCTCTCAAGGTTATGAAATTTTGCTCTCTTTCGGGTCTCCAAATTAATTTTGCTAAGTCTAAGCTTTTCTTAGTCTTTCTAGTAAGCAACATGTAAAGAGATGGTTTATTGCCATTTTTAATGCCAAAAGAGTTTACCTTCCTGGCAAGAATTCGAGGTTTGAACTGGGGAAATTGCAAAAGAAGAAAGAGTTGTTTAATAACTTATTAGACAAAGTTAACAACAAACTTGCTCCCTGGAAGACAAAATGTTTGTTGCCGGGTGGAAGATTCACTCTTATTAAATCCACTCTGACTTCGCTTCCCCTCTATTTTCTTTCAGCTTTCAAAGGCCCCACGAACATTTGTGATGAAATTGATAAAGTAATTAGTGCCTTCTGATGGGGTCATAACACAAACACTACGAAATTTCATCATTGTAAATGAGATAAACTCTGTGCTCCCATCTCACAAGGGGGATTGGGAATTAGTAAGACTAAACTCTTCAACGGAACTCTCCTATCGAAAGTCACCTGGTGAATAATGACAGACCAAAACTGCATGCTCTCAAAAGTCCTAAGAGCTAAGTATTGCAGTCATACCCCCTTTGAATCTGTTGACCCAAAACCTTCCAAATTTTGGGTCTAGAAAGGCATTCTTGTTGGTAGGGATATTTGCAAAAGATGGAAGGATGTTCAACTTTGGGGTGGAAGAAACAGCTGGATCTGCACTAACTCTAACCAACCCCTTATTGACATTGTTGAACTGTATGCTTCCAACTTTCAAGTTCAAACTTATCTCTATCCTCATCTCAATAGTTGGGATCAAAATAAGTCCCTTAGATCTTTTGATATCAACAGAGCTTCAGATCTCCTTAGTAGAACACTTTCCATATAGGAAGGAGATGACAAAATAGTCTGGAAAGCCAATCACAATGTGGTTTTTACGGTTAAAAATGTTTATTCCCTCCTTTTCCAAAAGATCCCCTCTACCACTCTTTTTTGAAGATGATCATCCATGTAGCTGATTGTTTTTTGGTGTTTGCATGTAACTGTCACAGTTTGCACACATGTATGCAGCAAGTGTGTATGCTGCTTAGCTTTTAGTTTCATTACTAGTTCTTTTGTTATGGTGTTTAGTTGTAAATGAACTAAGTTGGTAAATTAGACAAATCAACATGTATACAAGTTATGTTTCACTTGTTACGAGGCAGATTAGTGGGGTTACGTGTGTTTGATGAAAACAAATGACTTCTATTGTAATCTTTTGATGAATGAAAAATTGAGAGATGGAACCGATAGTGCAGATTAGTTTGCAAATTTTGTTAAGTTGCATTCTTTGGCTCATTTTCGTTTTTGCTCTCTTCTTTCTTTGCTTAAGCATCAAAATCATTGTAGCCACTTTGAATATATTGTTTTGTTGATTGACTTGATTCTTTTGCTATTTGAATCGATTCATTATTGTTTGAATCAATTCTTTGTTGTTTAACTTGATTCAAAACCCAACAGTGGTATCAAGAGCCATTAATATTTGAGGGTCATTTTCCTTGTTGTTTCTGTCAAAGTATCTTCAACTAGTTTTTCACCTCCTCCACCACCTGTTTTCAATGGTTAAAAATATAGTATCTGGGTGGTTAAAATGAAGACTTACATTCAAGCTTTTGACTTGTGGGAAGTTATGAATGCTGATATTGAACCACCACCATTGAGGGCCAATCCAACTATAGCACAGATCAGACAACATAGTGATGATTGTGCCAAAAAGTTCAAGGTAATGTGTTGGCTGCAGAATGGAGTTTTTGATGTGATATTGACAAGAATCATGGCCTGTGAGACTCCAAAACAAGCTTGGGATAAGCTAAAGGAGGAGTTTCAAGGGTCAGACAAAACCAGACAGCAACAACTCATTAATCTCATGAGAGATTTTGAGAATTTGAAGAAGAGAGAGGCTGAAATAATGAAACAATATGCAGATAAGACCATGGCAATGGTCAATAGCATCAAGCTACTTAGAGATCAATTTAGTGATAGAAGGGTGGTTGAAAAGGTCATAAACACACTTCCTGGGAGGTGTGAGTCAAAAATTTCCTCTCTTTGAGACTCGAGGGACCTATCAGCAATCTCCTTTTCAGAGTTGATTAATGCTTTGTATGCTTAAGAGCAGAGAAGGACAAGTAAGCAAGAGGAGCACACTGAAGGAGCCTTTCAGGCCAGAAACAGAGAAGGCTGAAGCTCCTCAAGCAATGAAGAAAAGAAAGGCTGGACAAAGAAGAAAGAGAAGAGTTGGAGAGATAGTGGAAAGGAGAAAAATCCAGCATGCTCTCGCTACAAGAAGACTAATCACCTGGAGAGTTATTGCTGGTTCAGATCTAATATTCAATGTAGAAGCTGCAAACAATTTAGACACATGGAAAATGTGTGCAAAAATAAAGGGCAGTAATAGCAGAACCATGTTCAAGCTCAGGCTGCTGATGGAAACCAAGCTCTGGAGGAGCATCTGTTCACTGCCTCTTGTTTTGTTTCAAGCAGCAAAGTCAATAAGAGTTGGTTAATTGACAGTGGCTGTACAAACCACATGACCTCTGATGAGAGCATTTTCAGGAAGATTGACACTAGTTTTGCTTCAAAAGTCAGAATTGGAAATGACTAGTTTATTGAGGCTAAAGGAAAAGGTGTTGTCCTAATCAGCACCCCAATAGGTGCTAAAGTAATCCAGACGTATTTTAAGTGCCTGAGTTAGATCATAATCTCCTTAGCATTGGTCAATTGCTTGAGAAGAAATACTCTGTTATTCTTAAAGATAGATGCTGCATTGTATTTGATTCATTGGGATAGGAAGTTATGATAGTCTCAATGAATAATAGAAGCTTTGAGTTGGATTGGAACTTTGTGGCATCGAGGGCGGCCTATACCAGTTCAGTGGATGAATCACATATCAGTCAGATGTTCAAGTCAAATTTGATTGAGGATATGACTAAAGTTGAAGATGAAGCTGAAGATGAAGACTTTGATGACCTTCCTGTTAAAGGCATCAGGCCTATTGTTGAAACTTATCACAGATGTGACTTAGTAGTGTTGCAGCCTGCAATTTTTAAAAAAGTTGCACAAGAAAACAACATTGGTGCTTGCTGTAAAATGGTCAAGAAGGAGTGTTGCAAGTTGG
The DNA here is from genome assembly GCF_007990345.1 of Gossypium hirsutum. Lineage (NCBI taxonomy): Eukaryota > Viridiplantae > Streptophyta > Magnoliopsida > Malvales > Malvaceae > Gossypium > Gossypium hirsutum. The sequence goes on along the minus strand of NC_053436.1, from coordinate 10,356,809 downwards.
CCAATCATGCAGTAGCAAGCAACAGGGTGAAGTGCGAGCTCACCAAAATGCAAGTTTTGAACTCAGCAAAAGTGCGAGTTGAAAAATGTGCGAACTGTGCAAAGTGCAAGCTGCAAGTTGAATGAAATGCGAGCTGCAAAAGTGCGAGCTCATCAAAGTATAAGCTTGCGAGCTGGCCAAGATGCAAACTGGCTGATATACTGACCAAGCCATTTGGAAAGGTCAGGTTTGAATATTTAAGGAAGATGAATGGTGTGAGCAACATGGAGGCCAATGAGGAGTGTTGAAGATGACCATCCATGCAGCTGGTTGTTTTTTCTGGTGTTTGCATGTAACTGTCATAGTTTGCACACATGCATGCAGCACGTGTGTATGCTGCTTAGCTTTTAGTTTCATTACTAGTTCTTTTGTTCTGTTATTTAGTTGTAAATGAGCTAAGTTGGTAAATTACTTCAGGTGTTTAGGTACTGATTTAGATAAATCAGCATGTCTACAAGTTATGTTTCACTTGTTACTAGGCAGATTAGTGGGGTTAGGTGTGTTTAGTGAAAACAAATGACTTATATTGTAATCTTTTTATGACTAAAAAATTGAGAGACAAAGTAGATAGTGCAGATCAGTTTGCAGATTTCTTAAGCTGCATTCTTTGGCTCATTTTCGTTTTTGCTCTCTTCTTTCTTTGTTTAAGAAGCAAAAGCATTGTAGCCACTTTGAACAGATTGTTTTGTTGATTGACTCGATTCTTTTGTTGTTTGAATCGACATTATTATTTAAATAATTCTTTGTTGTTTAACTCGATTCAAAACCCAACACACTCTCAATCTCAGCAAGTTGCCTGAGTTAATCAATTCCTTTCAAAATCATTATTTTTATATGGAAGATTTGAAATAATTGCCTCCCCACTAAAGAATCGAGAAAACTCTCTACTAATGATAATCTCTATCTTCTCTACAATGAAGATAGGGAAACCCCCTATGCATCCCTCCTTAAATTGTAATTTTGCAAGGGCCGTTTAGTTTGGTTCCCCTCTTGCACTCCACTTCAACTCTCTTACTTATTCATCTCCAGCTGGATCCTACTGGCTCTAGAGAAGTTGTATCAACTCTCTGGATTCAAGAAACTTCTACATTGTTACGGTCTATGCCCTTTGGATTATATGACAATTGAGAAATGAACTCATCTTCTAAGGATCTAGTCCCTGTCCTATAGGTGCTATTAAAAGAATTTTTTATCTCTACCATTCGATACTCAACTCCTTTCCTGCTAATATTTCTCAGACTATTCAATTAAGGACTCAGCCTTCTCTTAGACTTGGTAAACACTTCTCCCAATGGTTCTTATCGTTAAGCATTATTAAAAATCGACAAAATGATATGACTGGAAGAGCGGCCATCGTTCAAAACTCAAATGGATTCCAACTGTTGTCCATTCATAGCTTCAAATTTGCTACCAAACTTCAGGCTAGAATTTTTATCCTCTACGCTGTTCTTTTGTCCCTTAAGTCTCACAATATTTCTTCTTGTAGGTTGCTGGACAGAGACAAAAAATGAACCAACATTATTCTTGGATGCACCAAAACAGTGTGGAAACTTGAACCACCATTCAAAGATGTCCAAAATCTCTTCCAATTTGTCACCATTAGTCAGAAACTAGAGGGCAACCACATACTAAGAAGAGAAACAGTGAAATGGGCAACATGTGCTTTGAGAGCTTGCATTAGTTTCTCCTTGCCATAAATGCTCTTCCTTGATAATGTACCAAAAAAATAAACTAAAACTAAAAGCTAGCCAATGATAAGTTGAAATGTTAGTGAGTGTGTGTATACGAATGTTGCAAAGTCTCAGCCAGGGTTTTGATGAATGGTAAATGATCAGTCCTTTTCTTCAATCAATTTCTTTGTTTACATTCAAATGAAAAAAATAAATTAGGTAAACTGTCTTTGGATTTATAAGTTTTAACCACTTTATGCTATATATATATAAAACTTGCTCAATTTATATAAAATCACTAGGACATTGAGTGGCTTGAAGGTAAAGCAAGTATTTGATCAGTGGATTCACATTAATACATCCATCTGAAACAACATGCAATGCTCATTCATTCATGTATAAAAACTGTATGTTGAAGCATCTGCTATGATATTCCTTAAACCTCCAATTGTTGATGCCATCATAATGAACACTCCTACAAATATGCACCCCTGAAATATATTTACATATAGAAGAAAACACCCATTATTATCAGCAAATTTACGTATATGTATTTATATATATATATATGTAATGAAAAATCCATTACCCAATTGATGAACCAATTGAGGCTGAACCTTTTTGGTTTCTTGATCACCAACCACATTATGCTGGGAAGCTGTAAGCCAAAAATTTTGATGACAGATATAAATTTAAGTGAGTTGCAGATAGCAATACTGAATTGAAATCAGTTATATATGTTTATATGTGTGTGTGTGTGTGTTGCTTACAAAATATGAAGTGGGAGCAAAGCCAAATCCACCAAAGAAACCCAGAAGATCTCCAAAGAAAGGGAAAGTGACTCCTATGAACAGGGTAAATGCTGCAAACATCCAATATCCATTGTTCTTATAATTAACTAAAATATCTAACTCATTTTATAACTTACGGACGGTCGTGTAAGTAAAGTTGGTTCAAATAGAGGAAACCTCACCTACATAAGTAGATCGAGTTATGAGCCTGAGAGCAATCCCTGGTGGGAAGTTGAGCCTTTTGATCATCATGTTCTCCAGCAGGTCAAACACAGGCATAGCATAAACCTGGTAGCTTCCAATGACATGAACAACCACCATCAAGTTAGCACAGGCTATGAGCCATGCAGGTTTCTTGAGTGCCATAAGTACATTATCATCGACATCTTGACCGAATGCCCAGTATCCTATCATGGCTACTGGAAAGTAGCATATGGCATTTATGAAATAGGCTCCGAGTGCACCTTTCCACATCGGTATTTTCGAAGGCCTTTCTGGGGTTGATGGAATTGTGGCCTGAATTTCAAGGGCAACTGCATGACCAGCAAATGCAAATGAAATTTGGCCTAGTGCATTGAACACTCGAAACATGAAGTCAGTCGGACTTGTGCTCTTATAATCATAGCTCACACCATCGATCTGACCGTGACTCAAGGAACCTGCCCAGGCTATGGTTGAATAACTCAGAGACATAACTGCTGCAGCTAATGAAACAGCAGCAACTGAATTGAAATTGGGAAGCTGAGACAGGAAGAAATGGGTACCACCAAAAATCAAGATCCAGTAGGACTGCCTGAGCTGTGTGCAGCTGGTGCAGGCAATCTCCATGAACTTTTTGAGGCATTTCCCTCCTGTAACCATGTACACAATGTCACATCCAACTTGAACAATCAGCTGCTGAGGCAACACTACCCATCCTCCGAGTTTCGGTCCAAAAGCATATCGCCCGAGGTCAATGTATCGATCGAATCGAGTTCCAGGGACACACTCATGCAGTTGTATCATCTGCCACATTGTATTCAAGGTCATGCACCATGATAATACCAGAACCATTGTTCCTGGACCCCTAAGATCAGAAAACAGAAGGTTAGTAAAAAATTTCCCAACTTGTCTCAACTAAGCCTTTTTGTTGAATTGAGTTTTAAGTTCCAGCATTGCATACCATCCTAGATAGGCCATGGCATAGGGCAAGCTGAGGACACCTGCACCTATCATGGCCGTGACAGTGTGAAAAGTGGAGTACCACCATTTGGCTCTGCGAGTAGGATCACCTTCTGCCCATTTCCTGATGGATTGAACTTCCTGTTAGAATCAAAATGGAAAAGTAGTCAATTAGTGTTGGCCATTGGCCAGGTAATACAAGCTAACTCATCATGTTCTCACCTTTGGAGGAGATGTTGAAACCATTCTTTGCAAAAAGTATTGAATTGGAAGATTGAGATATCTCCTGAATGTAAGGAGTTGGGTTATCGTCACCATGTGTTTAAGTAGAGGACTTGGGACTTGTTAGTGGTACATGATTTACTTTGCTTCATGGAATAAAGTTAAGAAAATGACATCCCATTTACTTTGGTTAGCTCTTTTTCTCTTTTTGTGATATTTCTTCTGCCATTTCCCTCAAAACCTTTTATCCCAACTTGTTAAAACAGCATCTTAATCTTATAACAAAGTAACGCAATTGTTTATTTAACCCTTTTCCTTTTCTGAAACGAATATCTTTTTCCATCTCTCAAGACCCTCTCCTACACGCCCTTAAAAGCCCCTAATAAAATTGAAGGAAAAACCGATGCATACAATTTATGTGTATTTAGCACTCTCCAAAAATAATTAATTAGTTGGGAAAATATGAATGGGAAACTAACAGGATCCTTGGTTTTACTGGAGTCACAATTTATCAAATGATTACAATAGAATGATATGATTCATCTGCAAGTTCCACAGTCATATAGTACCAAATAAATTCTATTTTGATAATAAGCAAGTGGCTCTAGCATTTTTGTTATTGGAAAGAAATTTTCAAACTCTGATTCTTAATTTCTTTTGTTCTCAAAAGTATGTATATTTTGATATAATATGTGATGTTGGAGGTTGGAAGCGGTTCATATAGTGTGTAGAGAGTTGCTAGCAATGGTTCCGGAGAGTTTGGAAGAAAATGGAAGGTTCTGATAAGATTTTGACACAATATTAGTATGTAAAGTAGATTATTAAAGACTTATGAGGATGTGGATCCTTGAACACATGTCCAACTACTTGGGGTTGGTGATAGTGTCATAGATATGATAAAATGTAATTTCACCGTATCGTGGAGAGTTGATAATAAAATTATGATGGAGGTAATAAAAAGTTTGGTTTGCGTAGTAAGCATATAATAAATTACATCAGATGGGGAGTTTTTTTTATCCGATCAAAGTGGTTAACTTAACAAGGTATCTCATAACAAAAACAAATAAAGTTAGAGACCCAAGGAATGAGAAGTGGAATGAGAAGTGACAGCTTTGGACTTATGGCGACAGAGACTGAATTATTCTACTCCACCATGATGCAAGTTAAGGAATAAAAGGACTTTTTAATGGCTGGCAAGTAGCAACACGAAGCCCTACTAGAAACTTCCTATACTTTAGCAAAAGGACATCGTTGGCTTTTCTGCATTTTTTACGAGCTTTTGGACCCTAAGCCAATGACGGGAAGTTTTATTGGTTGGTGCTTTGGATCAATCCCAAAATCATTATACTTTCTTTCTATGTAGCTTTATGGTAGAAATTAAGGCCATAGGTTCTGAAATAATGATTAAAGCAAGGAGGCTGCTTGTTTATGGGAAAGTTTGGTACGGGTCACTGTCTTTATTTTGAGGTGTCCCCACTCCCCCCCCCCCTCTGCCATTGGAGGCCGGAAGCTGAATGCAAACAAAATTTCAATGATAACATAAATATTTTCACTAATCTTTCATTCAACATTGTCGTCATTTTGACATCATAGTGATCCAAATGAATCTAGACTAGATCTTTTCTAATGGTTCAATCTACAGGGAAGTTGCTTTTTCTTCATATAGGCTGGTCTGATCCCTTGCAGTAACTTTCCAACAATTTTGTATTGTATGTGTAGTTTAAGCTTTCTGGCTTCTTATTCAGTGTCTACCTCAGTGGACATTGACCTTTTGTTTTTTCCCACCTTGTGTGGAGGGGGCTTTTAAACTTTAAACATTAATATAGAGAGACAAAAGGTATGCTGTTTCAATTCTGTTCTCTTCTCAGAGGATGGGATAAAGCTTTCAGTGATGTGCTGTAGTGATTAAAAATTCTTGAATGCTATGGTTTTTTTACCACTTTTATGTTCAAGGTGTGCCAAGAGTAAACATCAATCAGTCTTAGAGACTTGAGCATGGATTGATGCTAAGCATTTCTACTATAATCCATGAAAGTTGGTATTCCAAAATCCATAATCAAAACAACTTATGGCTTAGTTACTGCATGACATTCGAAATCGGATCCTATACAAAATGAATTAATGTAGCCTAGCCTTATATTATTAACTAGTTCACACAGGTTTGCATGATAAGATGAAGAGGAATTAACTTTTATATCGAAATTCCGTACCAGCTAATCTCTTTGAAATACAAGCAATGAAATTCATCAGCAAAACCCTTGCTTCCTCCCACCTCATTAGTTACTCTAGACACATGAATGATGGCACATTATGAATGTACCATGTTAGACGTTATCATCAGTACATAAAAAAATTACTTCATCCCAGATGATACTACATGACTTTCTCCTCATGCTTAGCCACTAAAGTCACTGATAAAGACTAGTTATTTCTAATTAGGCCAGTAGATTCCAAGGTTTTGCTGATTTAACTCATAAATCCCCCTCCTGGCATATTAGGTGGGGCCTGTGATGAAACTTGCCCCTGAGAAACTAATTGTGATCATCCTGGACCTTGAACGTAAGCAGGACCCATTCCTGAACCAACCATTTGTTGTTGCTGAGAAAGTTGCTGTTGCTGCATCTGAGGGTGTTGCGACTGTTGCTGCTGCTGCTGCTGCTGCTTCTGTTGTTGTTGTTGCTGCTGCAGCTGGGAAAGCTGCTGCTGTTGCAGCTGTGGTAGCTGCTGCTGCTGTTGTTGTTGTTGTAGCTGAGGGAGTTGTTGCTGCTGCAAGTGCGGAAGCTGCTGTTGTTGCAGCTGTGGATTCTGCTGCTGTTGCTGCTGCTGTAACTGGGGCTGCATCTGCTGCTGCTGCAATTGCAGCTGTTGTTGGCTGGACATTTGTGGTTTAAAGACAACCATATCCTGACTCCATAAAGGGCTTAGTTCAAATAAATCTAAAGCAATAAGATAATGAAAGAACAAAATTAAGAGTCCATGTCATTGCTGATTTCACTATTTTCTTTTCAATTTTGGAGCAAAAAGCAAGAAATATTTTTGGATGAGTGGAATTGTTCCCTTTTTTTTGGAAAACTAAAAAGTACTACTTTCATATAAAATAGATATGTTACGACCAGTATAGCATTTCAGTGATTACATGTTAATCAAATTTCATTTTGCATTGTAAGCAAAAGCAAGAAGTAAATGGAGGCTACAGAAAATTCATATAAAGCTACAGGCTACTCATCTAGTTTGCAGCTTTTACCATTTCGTTTAATTTTTTTGGTTTGTCTAGAGAGGGGTGGAGGCCCGGTGGCGTGTTGGAACTGTGTAGCTGGGAATAAGTACAGGTTATTGTTATTCAGATTAGAAAAGGCACCAGAATATAACAATAATAATCCACACATGACAAACTAAAGCTTGGACTCAAAGTTAAAACATTCTCACCCCAGGGAAAAGCATTCCTATCAAGCGGCAGGCTTTGTCAGAAACTGAAAGCAGCAATGTCTGTTGTGGCAACTGAATTACAGCACACTGCAGGAATGAGAAGTGGGAAATTAGGTCAGAATAATCCGCAATTTCAAATTAAAAATGATTGATAGGATAATTTAGAGAAATTCAAAGCTTGACATGACTCCTAGAAACACTCCAGGAGATACAGATACAATTACAAAGTCTCAAGCTTCAGCTGTAAGCATCAACAAGAATCTGAGCAGTAAGTTTGCTTATATGGGGGTCTACATGAGTACTGGAAGACATTCAAATTGAAATTCAGCATTGCTTCAAATGTAAAATTATCCTCAACCACTTACAAGCTTCTTCTCTTGTAGCTGTCCAAGAAATCCATGCTGATTCATTGCCCTGAAAACTAAAAATCTGCCTTCCCAACATATTGCCTGATGTTGAATAAAACAAAATTATTGAGAAAATTGAAAGATAAAGAACAATGTTTTCACAAACTAGAACTTACTTGTTATTCATGTGATCCTGAGATATAAGACGAACTATTTGCATGGTTTGTGGCCAATGTGCTGCAAGTCTGAAGAAACAAAAACCAGAATCCTCACGTTCTATTAACCTAGATTGGCTTTAAATATATATAAAAATAATAGTCATCAAAGAACCTAAAATCCTGTAAGAAAAATGAAAGCCACGTCTAAAAGAAATAGAATGAGTATTTTTATCATTATATTATCCCCACTAGGGACTGAAAAAGAGAAAAAGAAGTTACACATTAACCATTGACTTACGTCTCAGAAGCTGAGGCACTCCGATAACCCTGCAACAAATAGCTCCGAAGTCAAAAGCATGGTTGAAGCAGATTACGCAAGGCATTAAAAAGAATAAAAAAAAAAGAAAAAAGAAAAAAAAAGGAAGTGTGCTGTATTTGAAGTAACATCATCAACAGATGTTCGGTAAACATACTTCCAATCTGGTGATAAAGACTGGCTGCCCTTGTCTCTGGCCAGATAAATTTCCCTGAATTTATTGATCATTCAAGAGAATTAGACATCCCACAAGAAAATATACAACAAATAAAGAGGAAAATAATACAAAAAGATTTATTATACACATACAAATCACAACAATATTTCAAGGAATTAACGAGAAATGAAAGATATACAAGGAGAAAACTGAAGCCAGAAGCATTACAGGTTTTATTATCTTGCTCACCTTCTCAGGCACTACTTTTTCGGAACCAACAAAACCTCTATTTTTATTACTAATTTAGGTGAAGGCAGTGTTTTATGGAGGAGACAACAAAGGTGCACAGGACCCCTCAAGTAAATTGCAAAGCATGGAATGATTTCACAGAAGCATCAACATTCCAATTCCTCTTCCTTCAACAAGAAATTCCACTCGTCATGACCGAGAGTACCCCCAGTTGATCCAAGAAGGGACCAGAAGATTATAGGGAAAATAAGTGATATAATGGCAAACTTTCAAGCAAGACTGTTCCTAAGAGATTGTACACAGCATGTCTCCCCCAAGCAAAAGAATAGCTCTCAGGAAATATGGTTTATTGGAAGATTTATAATCACACAAGAATGAAAGAGCCAAAAGTATTAAAGTACCTTCTACCATGATATACGTAAAAAAAATAATTAAAAAAATGAACTGCCACTAAAGTTAGAAGGAATTCACCCAGAAGTTTCTACATTTACTCAATGCAAGGAGGTTCATATATTTATCATCACTATCGTCTAAAATCATGCACTAGATTACCTCCCAGACTTTAACATATTTGGATTGTGCTGATTGCAAAGCACTTGACGTCTGTTGTGATAGTGGCATACTGGCAGCTGAACTGTTGCTCACTCCAAGTGCCTGCATTCCAGACTGTACTTGTTGAGACATGCCTGGAGTAGGAATCATTGTGCCATTTCCAGAAGAGACAGTTGATTGACCAAGGGCACTCATGTTCTGGCTCATGCCAACTCCACTTTGCATCATTTGGGTGCCTGAATGGTTTCCTTGGCTCATGCCAGGTACTGATTGGCCTATATTCACTGCTCCTTGAACATTGCCCATTGGCTGTGAAATTCCAATGTTTGAATTCCCAGCCACATTTGAAGTTGCAGAAGAAAATGAACTAAGACCTGAGTTTGGTAGGACCTGTGCAGCCCCCGTAAGAGCTCCTGAGCCAGTTAATGAAGTCATAGTAGGTTGCCCAGATGATAATACAGTATGAGCTGGAGGCACAGAGGATGCCATTCCACTAGATATCATATTGGACATATGCATGGCCACTGGTGTTTGAACCATTGATTGAAGTCCTATAGAAGTTCCTCCAGTGAGAGCAGCAGAGCTCATAACCCGTGCTTGAGAAAGATTGTTTAGTATGTTCACATTTGCAGCAGCTGGAGGCACAGGACGTGAAGGTTGTGTCATGCCACTTACAGAAGGTTTTAGTTCTTGCATGTTGTCACCACTTGTCATCCCCTCCAGTGTATTTGTCAATGGCGAAGAGGTTTGCAAGGTCGGGATTGCTTGAGAAGGCGCACGTGGAACAGAGGGAACATGTGAAAATGCAGGTCCAGTTGCCATGGATGTTATCGTTGTGGGCTCCTGAATAACAAAATATGCTTAAATATCCAAAAAACACAGAAACAAATTTTCATTGACTAAAGTAAATGAGACTTACAACTTTTACAGTAGCAGTGGCAACATTTCCAACAGAAACAGGTAGCCTGCCCACCATAGATCCATTCACTAAAAAAGAGATTAAAAGAAAGTCTTACGCAAGAATTGGTCACAGCATAAATAACAACTTCACAGCAAGTCAAATCTGTTTATTTCTCCAATGCTCAATTTTTATTTTTCCAAGTGGTGTGGGAATCTGTATCTACTGTACTATCTACAGACTAAAATTAATAAATGAATGAGGTGCACAGCAAGTTAACAGATGCAGAACAGGTCTTTTGTTTCCATTATTAAATTCTGCAATGGAAAGGGATATGTCTAGGCTGTTTAGATAATTGTTCTTTTACTTCTTTGATGCTGAAGAAGAAACATATCAATCAATAAGAGACAAAGAGCTTATGTTACAAGGTAATCACTAAGAAGCCTTCTTTAGTGATGAAAACTGAAAAGATGATCTCGAGAATCTCGCATAATGAAGTCAGACCTGACAGAACTAAGATATTAAAATCAAGGTTACAAGTGGAAAGGCTTAGCATCCAGCATAATGTACATTAGTTCCCTGCTTTTCTATTTGCTAATGTGCTTAATAGAGCAGAGCCATGAATATGAATAAGCACACAAATTAGTCAGTCAAATGCAACAATCAGTATCCAGTTAAAAGCAGCATTCTACAGAAGAGATCAACAGATTCTGCATAAACCACCTGATGATGGAGGTGGTCCTGTAACTGAAGTGACAGAAGCCATGTCCATTTTCACAGGACTCTGATTGGTTGCCAAACTTGGAAGTCCAGAGCGACTTAAAGCAGCACGGCCCTCCATAAAGTTCTCTGAAATCAGAACAAGAAACTGAGAGTTTTTAACATTATCAACTGGTGGATCTGCTGCACGGGGGTTCTGCTTTCCCTGTATTTGTGAAAATGCAGTCAGAATACTTAGCTTTTAGCAAGCAGAAAATATTAGTGGCTAAGCAAAGAAAACAGAATCTAGGATAAACTGTAGCAAAAATCTACTAATTAAATAGCTTTCCAGATGTTTATTCTTCCAAAGCTCATCCTTTCTTTAGATAGTGCATCATATTTATAAGGAACAAATTCCATAAAGTGCGATGGAACCATCACCATCAGCAAGCAGGTTACATAGCAGACATCCCTTAAAAATACTTTTACCAAATGTTCAAGAGAGGAGACTAGTTGGTGTTGCAAGACATAGCCAGTACATCTAATGCTAGAGAGAAAACACCCAAATGAGTCGCAAGAGAAACGGAATTAGAAATGTTATAGTTATAATCCTTACAGCACTGTAGATTGCTTTTAGCTTTGCAAGCTGCTTCGGACATATCACAGATAAAGAAACAGAACACTGCAATGAAAACTTAAGGTCAGTTAACCTCCTCCTAAAAAGGTACTGGAAGTAGTGGACAAGAGAAGCAAAATGGTGTTGACCTACCTGAGCAAATGATCTAGCTACTGTTTCAGCATCAGACAGACGACTCTCTGTCTGGGCTTCAGAATTTTCGACTTGCTCCAAATTTTGAATTTGAGGTCTATAGACTGGTGTAGGCAAGGGATAGGGATTACTGGCAGCAACAAGAATGCAATGTCTTTGCCCATCCACATTTTGTGGTGTTTGGTTTCCGTTTGAAGCAATAGGAAACATCTGAGCAGCACATCAGATGAAAAAGAATAAATGTCATGTGAAATGTACTAAGATATCAGCCATACATAGACAAAATTTGCCGATTTTAATTAAACAGATAGAAGGACCATATTGATAGCATTTTTAATAAAATTGTGGATTCAATTGAAACAATATAAAAGTTAGATAATTTAACCCACTTAATAGGTTAAGGATGCTTGATGCAATTTACTCAAATAGTTTCTACTTCTAGTTGCCATCTCTTCTAGTCTATATTTTGAAAAGCAAATGCATTTCACTTATCATAAAGCAATGCATAAAAACCTAAAATTTTAAATCACGGACTTCTGAAATACATTAAACTGGCGTATCATGGTTCTGTGACAGGATAATATTATGCAACATCCACCATGCATTTTCTTCCCTCTTTGCTGTTGAAATGGAGACAGTAATGAGGGGTTTATGGCCAATATCTCCTAAAAATTTGAAGGTATTTGTAACAATATGCGAGTTATAGAGAATCCTTACAGTAAAGTAATATATTCAAGCAAAACGACTTTTGGGTCAAATTTAAATCTAGAGAAAATGAATGAGGTATAATGTGCCTCCATACCATCAGTAGTTATCAATCGGAAAGCATAAAACAAATGCAGTTAAAATATTTAAAATCACATGACTCTCCATACCATCAGTGCTTCAGACAGCCCTTCGGCAATTGCAGCATCATTGAAACCACCACCAGAAAAAGGTATGGCCGACAGCCATTGTAAGAAAATATCAACATCTTTTGTCCACCCGCTACGCTGTACTAGGCAAGCTGCATATAGCATCACAGTTTCCAAATAATTTAGTTTCGCTACTAATAACCCACTTGAGGTTGAAAAAAATAGAGCAAACAGCATACCACAATATGATCCATGAGTGTTGAATGTGACCAATGAAAACTCAACATTAGATGTAGAGTTCTTCTGTATTTAAACAAGTCAACAGAATTAATGTATTTACATATCACTATTAAGCAAACCAGATATCTTAAACTGACTGGAGAAAAAAATTGAAATTTAAATGGCTCCTTAAATTCACACAAATGAAAACTAATTCCCTCAGGTGAATTCAGAGGCCTTCACTGGATTGCCCATAATCATTGTCTAACAATCCTTTAGTTGTTAATATAATGGTCAAAATTGATAGTCTTTTGCTAGATTATATACAATAAATATTCAACTTGTCATCTTATATCATGTACCAAGTAGTAACAGACTGAAACCTCAACAGCATAGTAACAGTTAATGCTGTAAAACGCAATGGTGACCATAGATTTAGAGAAGTAGCTCATCAGAATGGAAGAAAGATTGAGGAGAAAGGCCCTTTTACCTGCCCCGTCAACTCACTACTACAGAAACACCTGCAGGATTACCAGAATCTATAAGAGATGGCAAACATACATAAAATATATATTCACACAAATATTTAACAAAGGTTAACAGCCATAAACACAATGCAGGGTAAAGAGAAACAGAGCCTGGTTCTCCCCTATGAACCAAACCACTTAATTGAAACTGAAGCTGAAGCAAACATTCTCATTCAAGCACACAAGCAAAACACAACAATTAAATTTTATGATGTACATTTATAAAACGAGGAAATTCCATTAAATTCACAGCAGATTAAAAGAACAGTGTAACTCAAAGCAGAAAGAAACATTATACAACAAACACTATTACCCAACGGGAAAACAGCTCAATGATGATATATATATATATATAAACTACTCTCTAGATTGTAAGCGAGTTTTCCGCAAATGTGGCCATAAAAAGAAAACGAAAATGCGAAGCGCATAACATAAATAAGAAAAAGGGTCATCTTTAAATTTAGACAAGAGTTTTCCGCAAAGGCTAACAAATATATTGACATACAATAACGGAAGTTCAAAAAATATTTCTTTTTTTTTCATCAAAATTTGCAACATTCCCGTCGATTGTAACAATAGAATTAAACTAAAAAACCAAATCGAGTAATGGAAATGGTAAATTTAAGGAAAGAGGTCGAGACCTGATGATCTTGTCGAGGTAATCAGAGACGACGATATGCCAGTAGGGACCCATGGCTGCAGTGCCTTCAACGGCCACGATTAGCTGCTTCTCCGCCATATTCTCCTTTGGGAATCAGGTTTTTATCTTCATGGTGATGGAAAAATACCAAATGAGTAAAGAGAGAAGAAAAATAACTGGGAGCAAAAGAAAACAATAACTTGAAACTTTGATTTTTTCTGTTATGTACAAAAATGAAAAATAAATTAAACGAATTTTTTTGTATAATGTTTAGGGTCAAAATTTGCTCTTAGTCCCTCTAATATGTAAAAGCTAAGGATTTAAGTCCTACACTTTAATTTGATATTTTTTTCACAATATATTATAACATGTTATTTCCAAATTATTAACAAAACCTAATTAATGAATCTAATGATTGTTGTTTCGTGTTAAAATTGAAATTTTAAAATTTGTAAAGTATAGAGATTAAAATTGATCAAATTGAAGAATATGAATTACTTTACAACTTTATGTATAGTATAGAACTAATAGCAGAACTTAACCGAATGGAATTAATTGCTATTCTAAATTCGAAAAATACAAAAAAGTAAAGTTAAACTAATTCAAAAAATATAAAGATTAAATTTACAATTTATACATACTACAAGGCCTAGGAATAAAATTTTACCTAAAATAAACTAACTTGACACGACATTTCAACATGTCATAGCGGTCTATGTAGAATTATAATAGGAAAAGCGATTTTTCTCTTTGATAGAATAGGAAAAGCGACCTTTCTTAATTAGAAAAATGAGTAAAATGGATTGAGCTTCGACAATCACATACATTTGTTTGTTTATTTTTATTATTATTTTATTTTGAAAAAGAAGAAAAGACACAACTAATTAATCTAAAATAAATGGATTATTTGTAAACAATTGCAATTCCTCTCTCTATTAAAAGCTATTTTAGTCATTCGATTTGCTTCTACGTTTTCTTCACTAGGGAAGTATTCCAATGCCCAGCTTCCGACATTCTTCAAGAGGTGGTGTATGTGTCTGATTATCGTTGATATAGAGGTCGTTGATATTGAAACTTGGATAACTTCAATAGCTTTCAAACTATATGTTAAATATGACTCTTATTTTCAGTCAAATTTGAAAAATAATCTTTCAGTTAAACTCTATTTACTTGTTTCAATCAAACACTGATTAGTTTTGAGATTATTTTATTATTATTTGACCTATAAATTTAGCCTATAAATAGGCTATTTTACAATATTAAAAAAATACACCAATTAGAGATTAGAACTCATAACACATTTAGAGAATTTTGTGTTTATGTTTTGAGGGTTCTTTGTTTTCTGGTTTTCGGGGTTTAGTACTTATGTCCATCTTTTATACTCTTCGTTCTTTTGCCATTATAGTAAAATTATCTTTGCTCATGTTTTTTATCCTCTTTAGAGGGGTTTTTCCACGTTAAATTTGTGTGTTCAATTTCTCAATTTATTCCACTATTTTTCTTGTTCATTGCTTAATCAGGTCGATCTTAACAAGTGGTATCAGAGCTAGTTCAATTTTCATAGATCAGCTCATTCAGAGATGTCAACAACAAGGTTTGAAATTGAGAAGTTCGATAGTGAGACAAATTTCAATATGTGGCAAGTTCGAATGATGGCAATTCTAGTTCAATCCGGTTTGAAAAAGGTTGTTACCAGGAAAAAGCCTGAGAATCTAAATAAAACAAAATGGGAAGAGCTTGATGAAAAGGCTTTGTCTGCAATCCAGTTATGCCTTACGAATACGGTATTACAGGAGGTATTGATGGAAAAGACCTCATCTGCCTTGTGGAAAAGGTTAGAAACTCTTTATGCGACTAAGTCTCTGGCTAACCGTTTAGTGTTGAAACAACGTCCATTTATGTTTCGCATGAACGAAGGTGAGCTTCTTAGAGATCACATTAGTCAATTCATTACTCTTTTAAATTATTTAAAGAACGTTGATGTTCATATTTAAGATGAAGATTAAGCTATGCTATTATTATGCTCTTTACCTCCTTCATACAAGTCTTTCAGGGAGACCCTGATTTATGGCAGAGACAAACTCTCGTTTGAAGATGTGAAGGGTCATTTGTTGAGTAGAGACAAACTCGACAATGACCTTCATTTGGATAGCAAGACAGATAGGCAAGCTTCCGTTTTGGTAGCATCAAAGAAACGAGACAAAAGATGTCGCTATTGCAAAAATTTAGGTCACGTCAAAGCAGATTGTTATAAACTACAAAATAAAAGAGTTGCTGAGAGTAACGAGAAAGATGTAGCTGGTGCTAATTTGGCCGATGAAAATGGTGATGATTTCTTATTAGTGTCAACAAGCGATAACTCCAAGCTCATGTCTGAGTGTATCCTAGATTCAGAATGTTCTTTCCACATGTGTCCCAATAGAGAATGGTTCTCCACGTACAGTTTGGTTGAAGGTGGAGTTGTGCGCATGGGAAACAATTCATCTAGTAAGGTAATTGGTATTGGTACTGTTAAAATTAAGATACACGATAGGACGATTAGGACACTCTCAGATGTCAGGTATGTACCTGATTTACGAAAGAATCTCGTCTCCTTGAGTATTTTAGACTTGAAAGGATACAGAATTAACATCGAGTCAAGCGGCATTAAAGTATCTCGTGGAGCTCGCGTTTTGTTAAAAGGTAAAAGAACCAGGAGTCTTTATATTCTGGAAGGTTCTACAGTGACAGGTGAAATCGGACATCTTTCGTCTGTTACGGAGTTGAAGTCAACTCATTTGGAGCGGAGGCAACTTGGTCATAGGAGGGAAAAAAGTATGACCGTTTCGTTGAAGAAAGGTTCTCTTTTGGATGTAGGTTTTGAAAAGTTAGGGTACTGTGTTCGTGAAAATCAGACCCGAGTTAATTTTGATTTGACAGTGTACAAGTCGAAGGCTAGAAGTCTTCCGGTTTCTAAGCACAAATTCGACTCAGTTAATTCTTTGCATAGTTCAAGATAGGCTCGTGGCTGGCTTTGGCAAAGATGGCATTGTGGAAATATGAGACAAGGTAGAGATTTATTAAATATAACTCCTATTTTCAGTCAAAATTAAAAAATAATCTTTCAGTTAAACTCTGTTTACTTGTTTCAATCAAACACTGATTAGTTTAGATTATTTTATTATTATTTGACCTATGAATTTAGCCTATAAATAGGCTCTTTTACAATTTTAGAAAAATACACCCATTAGAGATTAGAACTCATAACACATTTAGAGAATTTTGTATTTACGTTTTGAGGGTTCTTTGTTTTCGGGTTTTCGGGGTTTAGTCTTTATCTCCATATTTTATACTCTTCGTTCTTTTGCCATTATAGTAAAATTATCTTTGCCCGTGGTTTTTTATTCTCTTTGGAGGGGTTTTTCCACGTTAAATTTGTGTGTTCAATTTTTCAATTTATTCTGCTATTTTTCTTGTTCGTTGCTTAATCGGGTCGATTCTAACACTATATGTTTGTATTAACACTTCCTTACTTTACTTTTCTTGCACCAGCAACAGACCATCCAAAATACCCCATAATTCAGTATCAAGTATTGTGCATTTTCCCAATTGTCAGCAAAAGCCAATGATCCACTCCCCATGATTGTCTCTCAATATCCCCCTGCAGCAGCATAACCTGATTTTAATTTAACCGAACCATCAGTTCTGAGTCTCATCCATTTATCTGTCCAATTAAGCTCTACCCTCATCTTTTGTCTCATATTAGAGTTAACCTTGGGAAGAGACGCATACAGTTTTGCCTAACTGTACAAGTCTTTGATGATTTCTTCTACACTCCATGGGACTTCTTAAAAAATAAGAAAATTCTTGTTCTTCCAAATAAGCCACATGACAAGCCCAAAGAGAGTTGGCCAATCAATCTCCCCGAAGGTGAATTTTTTACTATTTAACAAATTAAACATAAGCCACTCATGCAGATTCTTGGAAAATGTAACGCCCTAAATTTTTGGGAATTCTGTAAAGGTTGTAAAATTTAAAATTCTGTGTTTTGTTTGTTATGTGTAGGATTAATTATGTTGGTGGGCCTCTAGAAGGCCCAAGCTTAGGATAAAACCCGGTAGTTTTAATTAATTTTAAATCTGTAGGGGAAAGGGGTTCTGATAAATTGGGCTTTTTAGGAATTATTTGTGAAAAATAGATCACAAGGAAGCAAGTGGTGAAGTGGCATATGACGCCACAGGGAAGGCTGTAAGTGGCGTGTGGAAGCTAGGGAGGACCCAGGTTCAAGCCACAATAACAACAAATCAAGGGATTAATTTTTATGAACAGAAAAGGTAAGTAATGGAACTGAAGTAAAAGTCTGTCAGGAGGAGTTTGAATTGCTCAGGAGATTGAGTAAGGAGGGGATAAGGGAGAGGATTTAGGAGCTGATCAAGGAGGATGGTGTTGGCCGAATAGTGGACTCTTGAGGAGCAAAAGTTGGCCGGCCAAGGGTTTCTTTAGGGGGAAAATTTCGGCTAGGTCAAAAGCTAGGTATAAATTCGGCATTTGGAAGTGTTGTGCCGTTTTTTTTCTTTTATGACCATTCTTCCTTCTTTTCCTTTCTTTTCTTTTCTTTTTCTCTCCATCTATCTTCCTTCTTCTTTCCTCCATTGCCGAACCTTCCTACCATCTTGTTCATCTCCATTTTTTCCTTCAACCATTTCAAAACCTTCATAGCCTTTGGCCATAAAAAGCCGAAATCCCGAAAGCTTGATTCTTTTTGTGCCGATTTCTTATAACCAAAACCACATCTCTTCTCTTCATCATTTGTGGCCGATTCACCAGCCCTCTAAAACCTCAAGTTTTGACGACAAGACCATAGCAAAACCCTCTCGTTTTACCTTTCTAAACACAAGTTGCAAAAAAAGCCAAAAAACCCCACATTAAAAGGGACTTGGCCGAATACTAAAGTCACTGAAATATCAAATTTTGTTATCATTTGAGGGCTTAGATCTACATTGGGATCGAGTGGGAAACTCATTGGAATCAGTCACTAAGGAATCGGTGGTAAGTCTTCGCCAAAACTTAGTCTTCTTACATATTTTAGGAAAAGCCGAAATCCCTAAAAGTTAGGGAGGTTTTCGATTTGGACTTGTAACCTTGAGGGGTCGTAATAACTATTTTGTTTTGGTAATAGCGTGATTTAGAGGCGGTTGATCAAGGGCTTGGACAGGTGGAACGATCGGATCTTTGGAGTTAACCATCTTTCGGCAGTAAGGTAAGAGCAATAAGGGTTTTTGGCATGTTTGGCCGAATGTGGTAAGGGACTAGATACTCAATTGTATTTTTGATGTTTGGAGTAATAGTAAGTGATTCAATTGTAGGCAGTTCAGGGGTAGATCTCGACGAGGAAATCCCGAAAACAGGTGTGCAACTGACACCCTCTCATAGGCTAGATTGGCAAAAGCCGAAATGCCGAAATGCCGAAAAGCCGGTATTTTGGGCACTTGCGAGTGTGCGAATGCTCGTAAGACGTATGGGTAATTATTACTGGTAATCGAAAGTGATAAAACTGTAGTACGCGCGATTTCGTGCGTTTTGATATATTTTGGGCTTAATGCACCAAAACTTGGTTAATGGGCCAACGGGCCCAATTCGGTAAGAACACTCGGTAAGTGTTTCTGGCTAAACGTAATGGCTACGATATGCATAAAAACCTTAGAAATAGTTAGATGTACTAGAGTACCCCTATGTATACAAAATTACCATTATACCCCTATGTATGCAAAATTACCATTATACCCCTATGTATGCAAAATGACCTCTATACCCCTAGGGTTAACTTTGTTTGAAAAGCATGATGAATTAAATTTGTATGATGTATGCCATGAATGTATATCTGTTGCATGGGGACATGGGTTATATTATGGAGGAAGCGTCCTGGTGGCTATGCCACAAATTATCTGTTCTGGTGGCCCTGCCACGTATATCTATTCTGGTGGCACTGCCACAAAATATCTGTATCTGGTGACTCTGTCACATTTTCTGTATCTGGCAGCCATGCTGCATATTTCTGTGACGTGTAGCAGTTGGGTGGGTCGAGTAGTCTCCCCACATGGTGAAAGGATGGTACGGGGGTGTATGTGGTTGGATATGGTTGGGTTTCTGCATAAGCATGATATATCTATTCTGGTCTGTTCTGGGCCTACGGGCTTTATTCTGATATCTGTTCTGGGCTGAGGCCAACTTATTCTGTCTCTGTGGTTTGAACTGATTTAGGCTATGGTTGGGTTGAATTACACACTGAGTTTTCCAAAACTCACCCCTTATTTTTATCCTCGCAGGTAATCCTCAACCATAGTGGGCTTGGAGCTGTGAGCGATTTGGACTGGCCACATGTTTCTACAAACCTGGTTTCTTTCTGGTGAACTGGACGTCCTTTTAATTTCATCTATGGTTTTGGGTTTTAAGTGTAATAAGGCCTTTTAATTATTTTTATGTTTTTAATTACTTTTATTATTTTATTTTATTATGATGAAAAAAAACTATGATAACTAAGGAAAATGGATTAGCTTTAGGACGCGTTTTCAAAAACATCAAGGGATTTCAAAATAACACGATTACAAGTAAGACTTCCGCTAAGCAAACGTTTTCAAACTTAATCCTTTTCTTAAGATAGACACAACCAGACGGTTTTCTCAAAATTATATGAGTCGTTAAGGTGTGGCAATGGTGGTGTGCATGTCTAGGATTGGATCCGAAGGGAGCTTGGTACTTAAGCAGTCCGACGGACTCACCTCCTCTTCTTCCTGGTTTCTTACCTGGTGCACAGCTTCTATTCACCTTAACCTGCTTTAAAAAGTATCTTTTACAACCCCAACTAAGTTTTCCAAACTAAGTAAAACGGAACGTTTTGAACGCATCGATGTGGCGCATCGGATCCGGTCATAATGTCTAGGCCGGGTTTGGGGTGTTACATTTAGTGGTATCAGAGCCAAGTTGCAACAACTCTGCTGTGGAATGGGTTTACAAAAACGAAGATTTAAAAAAAAAACGATTTTTAAATCTGGACTTCTGAAGGTGGCATTCCGAATCTCCTGCCCAAACCTGTAAGTATTCTGAATTTTTCTGAATATATTCTGAATTATCTGTCTGTACTGAAACTTTACTAGAATACTCTAGATAGGATGCTACTGAAACCCTAGAAAAGCTTGCTAAAAGACTGAAACTGTAGTTAGAAGTCGATTCTACGAAAATCATCTCTAAATTACTATTTGAATCATAAAACATCTGTAATAATCACTGGAATGCTAAAATTAATGCATAAAATTTGTAATCAGATTATACGATATGAGTACGCGAGCAGCTCGAGGTAGAGGCCGTGGACGAGGCCGAGGAAGAGCTCGAGCGGGATCTTCGTCTTCAGGACATATGCCAACGGCAGAAGTACCGGTACCTTCGGCAACGAAAGTGGAATCTCATGATCATGGTGCCGGGGATGACGCCCTGTCGCAGGCAATGCTTCGAGTTCTGGAAAGGGTTGCCGGGGCAAGTTCGGGCAATGAAATTCGAGGATCGATTTCTGAACGACTCCGGGCTAACGGAGCGGAGATCTTTAGGGGTGTGTCTAGTGTAGCCCCGAATGTGGCAGAATATTGGTAGTATAATTTAATAACTAAGTCCATATAATGGACTCTCGAAGTCTAAAACATGTATTAAAAGTGAAAAGGGACTCGTTCAAGTACTCCAAATTTTTTTATTATAAATTTCGACAGCATTTCTGCTTATTTTTACATAGAACCCCCTGCAATTAAAACCGTATCTATTTCAAACATAACCAATTCAACCAACTCATTTCACATACTCATTTTCTATTCTAAATACCTTCTAATCAAACTCAATCAATATAATGTAAATTTAAATATATCAATGTACTAATTAAATTGAAATGGATAAACTTCTTTCATTATAATTCTTAGACTTGTAATACTAACATTTTAACCATTTATATTCAAAACATAATAACCTTTTATACACATCCTATATACATGCCACATTACCAAAAGAAAATATGCATCACCAAAAGTTTGTTGAAGTCTGGTCTGGCTTTGGATGCTGGTTTAGTACTTGACTTCTACAACCTGCGCACGGAAACAACTATACGCTGAATATGCATATACTCAGTGGTATCACTATAATTCAAGTTATAATTAAATACATTAAATCACACACATACTTTTACATTACAATTATCATCACTTAATGAACAATTCAATCTTTTTATGTTATCATTTGATTATATATATACACCATTCTTATTTATTTATTTCAATTCTCACATTTCACATATGCCATATCATTCAAATTTAGTTTTATCAGTAAATTTATTTAACTTGTCCCTATTAACTTGACTCGGACTCAGCGGATACACGGATTCCAACCAACACACCAGTACGGCACATTGTGCCTTAACGGTACACAGTACGTAAACAGTAATCATAACGGTAGTAGTAACAGTAACAGTAACAGTAACAGTATTCAACATACAAAGTGCTGAATCTGTAACAGTAACAGTAACAGTAACAGTAACAGTATTCAACACACAAAGTGTCGGATTGGTAGCAGTAACAGTAAGTAGTCGGCACATAAGTGCCTGATCAGTAAGCCAGAAAAAACCCGTACTCTTCCATATCCTATGGCATGCCAACTATATCCAACTAACCCGACTAGTTAATAGGGTATTTAATTCACTTTTCAGTACAATTTCCATCTCAGTTAAGTATCAAATATAATTCCTTATTTCAATCAGTTTCACAGTATTGCAGTAATTCATTACTTCAGTAATTTCACAGTTCAATGCAGTACGCATAACAATATTCAGTAACTTTACAATTCAATTCAGTACTCAAAACAATATTCAGTATTCCACAATTCAGTTCAGTATCAGTCTCAATTTCAGTACCCAATTATAAATTTATCATTTTACTAAACACTTACCTTAAAATACTTACCACACATAATTAGTAAATTAAACACATAATAATGATAAAGTTTGAATTATAGTGGTATAAACCAGAATTCTCTTCGGATTTAATCCTCGACGATATTTTCTTTTCCTTTTTGGGCCGATGCCTCAGGCTCAATATTAGCAATTAAACTTCAAGCTTTAAAACCTTAATTTTCCCTTTCTTCTTTCTTTCCTTTTTCTTTCCTGCTCTGTTTCGAAATGGCCTCTGTTACTTTTAGCTTTGTTTTATTTTGTTTTATGTTTTCTTTTCTTTTTATTTCATTTACTTTATTTTATATTTAGGTTAATTAATAATTATAAAATATAATTAATAATTATAAAGTATAATTAATACATTTGTACCATATCATAACCTTACATTTGTCTTAATCTAACTATTTTATCAAATAAAAAAATCTTATAATATAATAATTTAATTAATAAATATCTTTCACTTAAAATTTAAGAAAATATATACAATTATATTACAAATGTACAAATACATATATTACACATGTATTTTATCATATTCATACAATTGGCATATTTTGATTTATTTAATAATATAATATCATTATAATTTAATTATCATAAATTCATATAATATAAATTATATTTAAATATCATTAATTATATAATTAAAACAAATAAAATCTTAGATTTTATTCCCTTTATGCCACCTCAACTATGCTAAATGGCTTAATTGCCATTTTAGCCCTTTTTACTTTCTTTTAATATATAATTAGACTTTCACTCTTTATTCAATTTGATCCTTTTTCCTAAATTAAACTAAATTAACCAAATAAAAATCTAATTAAACACACTATTAGACTCATAATTACTTCTAATAATTATTTACTAACTCGGTTTACTAAGACAGAGGCTCGATAACACACTTTCCCGGTGCCCACGAATTTTGGGTCGTTACATAGGGTTTATGTTTAAAAATTTACCCATGTGTTACATGCATGTTCTTTGATGTTTAATGAAGGAATATATGAGCTTGATGTGTGTTTAACATCTTTTACTAAGTGATTTTGCATGAAAACACCTAAAAAGGACTAAATTGAAAAAGGTGTAAATTGAGTGATAAAAATCTATTTTTAATGAGTAATATGGGTTTTTATGAGTACAAGGAAAATTTGACTAGGCTTGGATAACAAAGAAAACACATGCATTTCATTTTATGAACCTAGGGACTAAATTATAAATAAGTAAAAAGTTAGGGATAAAAAGGTAATTTTACTAAAGTATGAATTAAGGGTCGATTTGAACAATTTGGTTATTAAAAAAGTTTAATTTGGTATTATAGATCAAGAAAAACAGAGTTCGGACCTAAACCGAGGGAAAAACAATGTTTTGGATTAAAACGTAAAGTTAGCAATATTTTGGGACCAAGGTAAGTTGTGTGTAAGTAATTCAACAATTTTATTATCGTGTATTTAATGCTTGATGTTATATGAAATGTGTGTATATGCCCTTATGGAATTTGACTTGAGATGATTCAATAACAATTTAATGATAGCTTTGTATCTCGCAAATCCTGGGTGACCCTAAGGAATACTTAGGATTTGGATGTCATGACACCATGATTAATGAGATCCCGTGTAAGACCATGTTTGGGGTATGGCATCAGCATCGATACGAGATCCCGTGTAAGACCATATCAGGGATATGGCTTCAGCATCGATAAGTGATTTCGTATAAGACCATGTCTAGGGTATGGCATCGATATGAGGTCCCGTATAAGACCATGTCCGGGACATGGAGTTGGCACCGATTCGAGACTTCGTATAAAACCATATTTAGGATATGGCATCAATGTGTCGTTCCATGTAAGACCATCTCTGGGACATGGCTTTGACACCCTATTTGGTATATGACAATCCTAAACGTCCTTCCATATTCCAAGTGGTTCAACCGACAATTCAAGATCAAGGTTAAGAGATGGAGAAATACGAATAAACCATGAGTAGTGCAGGTATGTACGTAAACCTCATGAGTATGAAATTTGATTCATGATGGAAAATTTAGAATGAGTAAGAAAGAGTAAGATAAGTTGTGAAGTTCAATGACATTTATTGTCAATTCTTATTATGTCCATTGTGTGTAAATTGATAATGTGGTGGTAATTAGTAGCATGTTTAACTCATGAAATTGCATGATCTATGTTGTTTATTATTTACATACAACTTACTAAGCCTTATGCTTACCCCCTCTCTCTTTTCCCTTTTTCTTAGCATCGCCAAGCTAGCTCGGGGATCGTGGATGTCGGAGCTCAAGTCATACTATCAACAAATCTTTTGGGGTATATTTGGTTTAATACATTTAAGCATGGCATGTATAGGGGATTTATTATTTTTTTATACGTGTCATATTGGTTGGCCAAAGTGGTGGCCCATATTGGTTTACTAATTCATTTTGTATATGGCCATAAAGTATGGCTCGTATTGATTATTAAGTTGTAATCCTAGATATTGATGCATACATGAGATGTGTTGATGCCCTTGAGGTGTGTGATGAGTTGGTTGTTGACAATGAATGATAAAGTATGGAATCTATGCTTGATGGATGATTGATGTCACTTGGTTAGGTTATAGCATGGTTTAAAGTAAAGAAATGTTTTGAATGATCCTAGTAAGTTGTGGAGTCCTAAATATGTATACTTTTGCATGTAATTGTCATGCATGAGTTAAACTATGGATGTTTAAGTGACCCATTTATGCCATGATAATCACCATTGGCATATGAGAGTGTGCATGTGTTACTGAGGGTGACAAAAGGGCTTGGAAAATAGCCTTAAAGTTGTCTATACGGGTAGACACACGGGCAGAGACACGACCGTGTGTCTCAGCCGTGTGGAAATACGGCCTCAGGATATGGGCGTGTGCCCAGGCCGTATGAAGTTTGCTCTCTAAATGCGAAAATTAAATTCACCACACGACCTAGCACACGGGCGTCTGACTTGGCCATGTGACTTATAATTAATGCTGACGTCATAAACAGAGAGTTACACGGGTTAAGGACACGGGTGTGTCCCATCCACATGGGCATGTGAAAGCCACATGGCTTGTCCACACGGGCGTGTGATGATAAACCGTAATTTATACATATTTTTATCCCATGCTTAGCACATCTATGGATGGTTTCTCCTTAGAATTAGTGAATTCGATGCTCCTAATCCTTTAATTTCATGTTTTATACTTAGGTGAGCATAGGAGAGCAAAAAGAGCGAGAAACGGGCTGAAAACGGAGAAAATGGGCCGACGTGGGAAATCAAAACGGCCTGGACTTTCTCACACGTGCGTGTCACACGGGTGTGTCCCTTTGGGAGGATTGAAGCACGACTTACACAGGTATACTACACACCCGTGCCTGTTCAATAGCCTTAGAGTAATTGCACACGGGCGTGTCCCTACCGAGCCCAAGTATAATCCTATTTGAAAAAGGCCAATTTTGTGGGATCTTAGGAATTTTAAAACCTATTTAAACACCTGAAGAGGCACTTAAAAGGGGAACACAGAGTAGGAAGCAAGGAATTACTCAAGGGAACCCGATTGATCCATCTCAGGAGCTGGATTCATCATCAAGACTGAAGATCTCCCTTCAAGTTCCTTTCGTAGTTTTGGGTTTTCTTATGTTTTGTTATCTTTATGCTTTTGAGATGTTTTCTTTCATAAGTATGAACTAAACCCCCTAAATAGCTAAGAGGAATGAAACCTAAGGCGATTCTTGTTATTATTATCTTAATTGTATGATAAATATTTGACTTGTTCTTAATTATGTGTTCTTAATTCTTGTTTTGATATTCCAGGATATTGATTCAAGTTAAGCTCTTATTCATAGGAGGAATAGACCCTATCTAAGAGTAAATTTGTCATAATTAAGTGGAGTTGATCGCACGCCTAGAGATAGGCTGTTAAGATTTTGCCAGATTAGGGTGAAACCTAATAAGGGAATCCATAGATTGAGTTAATGCAATTCTAGGGTGTTAATTAGAAAGAGATTTCAATTATTCAACCTAGGGTTAGACGTTATTAGTCTCGAGAGATATAATAATATAACTTAGGGATTTCTACAGATCAAGTCAAATGAATAAATCGTCTGATTCAGAGTCAAATAACAAGTGAAGTCTAGGTGGATTTTTCCTTAGGTATTGTCTTAATCAATCGAATTTTCCCAAAAGTATTTTCCCAAATTTTATTTCTGTGCATTCTTAGTTAATAATTAGTTTAGATAACCAAACCTCTTAATTTTTAGGCTAGATAATAAAAAGGAAGTAAATACTAGTACTCGTAGTTCCTTTGGGTTCGACAATCCGGTCTTGCTGAACTATACTACTATTCGATAATAAGTTAGTCTCAAGAACAATTCTTTCATAAATCTTTAAAACCTGTCACAAATATCACTATCAAGTTTTTGGTGCCATTGCCGGGGAACTAGGATATTAGGAACACTCGATTTTTATTACTTTAGCCATTTTACTTTTATTGCAATTTAAATTTTTATTTTATTTTCTAATTCTTCATTTATTTTCTTCTGACAGGTTTTTCTAGTTTATGACCAGAAGAAACCTGTCGGGACCATTACTGTTTGATAGTGAGCTCGATCGCATAGTTCGCATAAACCGAAGAGAAATAAGGCGAAGCTTACAATACACAGAAGAGCAAGAGGAAGATACTTCAACCACAACTGAGGAGATGATTGAAAACCAAGAAAATCCGCTACCTCCTACGATTGCTGTTAATCAGAATCCTGCTCCGTGCACTATGTATGATTATGCTAAACCTTCTTTAACAGGAACTGAATCGAGCATAGTTAGACCTGCTGTAGCTGCAAATACTTTTGAACTAAAACCTAACACCATTCAAATGATACAAAAATTTGTTCAGTTTGATGGTTTGCAGGAAGAAGATCCTAACACTCACTTGGCAAATTTCTTAGAATTTTGTGACACTTTTAAAATAAATGGCATTTCTGATGACACCATTCACCTTCGGTTGTTTCCCTTTTTGTTGAGAAAAAAAAGCTAAACAGTGGTTGAATTCGTTACCACGAGGGTCAATCACTACTTGGGAACAAATGACCGAAAAGTTTTTATTAAAATATTTTCCACCGGCTAAAACGGCTAAATTACGTAATGATATCTCTTCTTTTGTGCAAATGGATTTAGAAGCACTCTATGATGCATTGAAGAGATACAAGGACCTTTTGCGAAGATGCCCTCACCATGGGTTACCACTCTGGCTACAGGTCTAAACATTTCACAATGGCCGAAACCTTTTGTCTCGGCAAATGGTTGACGCAGCTGCTGACGGAACCATCAATAATAAGACACCTGAAGATACCTATGAATTTATAGAGGAAATGTCACTAAATAACTATCAGTGGCAAGTCATGAGGACAAAGCCAACGAAAGCAGCCGACGTTTATAACGTTGATTCGGTCACCATGCTCTCTAATCAGGTAAAACTCTTGAATAAGAAAATTGATGGTTTTCTTAGTTCTTCACAGGTTCACCTAGTAATGCAGTGCGAAGCAAATGGAGGTGGATCAAGCAGTTTAGAATACCCACCTTATGGCCATAACATGGAGAACTAGCAATTAAATTACATGGGTAATAATCCTCGATCTCAAAACAATCCTTATAGCAATACTTGCAATACAGGTTGGAGGAACCACCCAAATTTTTCATGAGGAGGCCAAGGAAATCAAAGACCACACCCCCTCCACCCAGTAGGAGAAAAAGCTGAACCTTGAGGAGATGCTATCCAAATTTATCATGGTGTCAGAAACTCATTTTTAGAATACCGAGACGGCACTCAAAAATCAACAAGCATCAATCCAGGGGCTCGAAACTCAGATTGGACAGCTCTCCAAGTTGATTTCCAAACGACCACAAGGTAGCCTACCAAGTAACACTGAACCCAACCCAAAAGAGCATGTGAAAGTAGTTACACTAAGGAGTAGGAAAATGTTAGAGAAAAAGAAGCTACCACAAGAAGCTGACAGAAAGGAGGTCGAACCCGAAAATAATGACAACTTAATGCAAAAAGAATATAAACCACCAATGTCATACCCAGCAAAGTTGAAGAAAGACCGCATGGATGTATAATTCGGTAAATTTCTTAAACTTTTTAAACAACTGGATATTAACTTACCTTTTATTAAGCTATATCGCAGATGCCTACATATGCAAAATTCTTAAAGGAGCTTCTAACAAACAAAAGGAAGTTTGAAGACTTATCTACAGTGGAGCTTAATGAAAAGTGCTCAGCCATACTCTAAAACAAACTGCCAACCAAACTGAAAGACTTAGGAAGTTTTACTATTCCCTGTTTAATTGGTAGTTTGAATGTTGATAAAACACTAGCTGATTTAGGCGCCAGCATTAATTTGATGCCATATAAAACATTTAAACAACTTGGTCTTGGGGAACCCAAACCCACTAGGATGAGTACTCAATTAGCTGATAGATCTGTTAAATATCCTAGGGGAATTATAAAGGACGTACTTGTAAAAGTAGATAAATTTATATTCCCTGTTGATTTCGTTGTGCTTGACATGGATGAAGATGTTGAGGTGCCTTTAATTTTAGGTCGACCATTTTTAGCCACTGCTAGAGCTGTAATTGATGTGGGTGATGGTAAATTGGTACTTAGAGTAGGTGACAAAGAAATTATTTTTAAAATTTATGATGTCATGAGATTTTCTAAAGAACAGGATGACTCATGTTATTTTATCGACTCTATTGATCATGCCTTTTAATTTCGATCAGGAGTGTTTAGGAGCATTTAATACTTTAAAGGATAAACTGACTAAAGCTCCAATTATAATTGCACCTAATTGGAATTCACCTTTTGAACTAATGTGCGATGCGAGTGATTTTACAGTAGGGGCAGTTTTGGGACAGCGAAGAGATAAACATTTTCAACCTATCTATTATGTTAGTAGAACTTTGACAACCGCACAAGAAAACTACACCACCACGGAGAAAGATCTGCTAGCTATGGTTTTTGCATTCGATAAATTTAGGCCATATTTAATATTGTTTAAATTTGTCGTTTATACTAACCATTTCGTTCTTGGCCACCTTTTGACTAAAACTGATGCAAAACCTCGACTCATTCGATGGATCTTATTATTGTAGGAATTTGACTTGGAGATTAATGATAAGAAATGAGCTGAAAATCTTGCAGCTGACTATCTCTTTAGGCTTGAAAACTTAAGTACCAAAGAACCAGATGACATTGAAATAAATGATTCATTCCCTAAAGAACAATTTGAAATAAATGATTCATTCCCTGAAGAACAATTTTTTACTATATCTGATTCTGAGGTACCTTGGTTTGTAGATATTGCAAATTTTTTAGCTGCTACCATTATCCCAAAAGGGTTGACACATCAACAAAATAAGCGATTCCTTACTGATGTGAAAAACTACTTCTGGGAAGACCCTTTTCTTTTCCATAAATGTGCAGATCAAATCATTAGGAGATGCCTTACAAGGACAGAAGCATTGAAAATCTTGGAACATTGCCACTCAAGATCGGCTGGAAGACATTACGGTGGAAAAAAGACCTCACATAAAGTCCTTGAATCAGGTTTTTATTGGCCCACTTTATTCAAAGACGCCAACAGGTATGTTACTTCTTGCGACAAATGTCAAAGGACAGGTAATATATCCAAACGTGATGAAATGCCTCAGACATATATGCTCTCAAGTGAAATATTTGACGTTTGGGGTATCGACTTCATGGGTCCATTCCCTAGTTCATTCGGGAACAAATACATTTTAGTAGCTGTTGATTATATGTCCAAATGGGTAGAAGCCCAAGCTTTACCTACTAATGATGCTAGAGTAGTAGTACGATTCCTTAAGAAACTTTTCTTTCGATTTGGTACACCTAGAGCAATTATCAGTGATAGGGGTACTCATTTTTGTAACGCCCAATTTGACAAGACCCTCAAAAGTACGGAGTTCATCACAGAACAGCTACCCCTTATCACCCTCAAACTAGTGGCTAAGTCGAAGGAACAAACCGAGAGCTTAAACGTATCCTTGAAAAGATAGTAGAATTAAACATGAAGGATTGGGCGACGAAAGTAGATGATGTTTTATGGGCTTATAAAACTGCTTTTAAGACTCCCACAGGAACATTACCTTACAGACTTGTTTATGGGAAAAGTTGTCACCTACTATGGGAGTTGGAACACAAGGAATTCTAGGCTATAAAATTTCTAAACCTTGACCCCAAACTTGTAGGTGAAAACAGGTTGATGCAGTTGAACGAATTAGATGAGTAGTGAGCCAATCATATGAAAATTCACGCCTATATAAGGAAGCGACGAAGCGCCGCCACGACGCCTGTTTGAAGCAACGAAGGCAATTTAAAGTTAGAGATCTTGTCCTGTTATATAACTCGAGGCTCAAATTGTTTCCTGGAAAGATTAAATCATGATGGTCAGGTCCTTTTGTAGTTCAAACTGTATTTTCATATGGTACAGCAGAGGTAAGTCATCCATTACAAGCCACTTTTAAGGTAAATGGACATCGTCTCAAAATGTATAACGATGAGAATTTCAAAGACGATAAAGAGGAGCTATGGATCCATGAAGTTACCTAAATACACCCACAACGTAAAGTCGAGCTTAGACTATAAACAAGCACTTCTCGAGAGCCACCCCGAGCACTAACGGTGCTAACTTCTTTAAATTTTAGTCTTTAACATTAAATTCACTAACTGAGTCACTGAACACAGGATTTTCAAAACCTCACGGCCAGGTACATGGGCGTGCCGTAGGCCATGCACATACCACGGGATGAAACACGGCCATGCTCTGCGTTCGTGTGAAAACAGGGTAAAAATTTTTCCGCAACACGGGATGCGATAAGTTGCCACGACTGTGTGACATGGCCGTGAGCGAAACTGCCAAAATAACACAGGGGTGCGACACACCCCGTGTTTTGAAATCGTGGGCAAACCTGTCAATTTAGCACTGGCGTTCGACAAGCTCGTGCCTAGCCCCGTGGACGACACTATCATAATAAAACGGGCATGGGAGAAGCGATCGAAGATTGACACGGCCGTGCAACATGGCCGTGTACACCAATACGCCCAATTTTGAAAATCATGAAACGCACGGGTTGAAATGAAGGCATACGATCGTGGGGCACGCTCGTGTGCCCCAATTTCTCTATAAACAACTATTATCTATTTTAGCTTTATCTTTATATTTTGAAATTACTTTTTATTTCCTGATAATACTATTTTATCTTGAGTTTTTACAATTTTTATTTTCGGCTATTTCATTACAAGTAAAAATGCTTCATTATATTTCATAAAGAGTTCCTGATTTTATCACAGTCATAAAGAGCTCCAAAGCTCATCATCAAACAGGAATTAAAAACCCCAACGGTGCAGGACTTATGGACTAATAAACCTCTACCACCGCCAGAGTATCCTCCTCCACTCTCATCATTGCCTTGGTCGATTATTCTCCATAACTCCAATTCAAAGAGTCCATTCATCATTCAGGAAGTTTCACTTCTCTCCCTATCTTATGATTATAAATCTATCTTTTTCAATATATCTTTCTTTGTACATTGAGGGCAATGTACCTTGAGGGCAATGTACATCTTAAGTGTGGGGGTCTTTCATATCATCATTAGAAATCCCTGAATTTTGTCTTATTCTCACGTGAATCACTCATATCACTATTAGAATGAATTTTGATTAATTTATGATTTTTATTGATATGTCTTGAATTAAAACATAGGTATTTATGCATTGATTGTTTAAACTTTAGGACATTAGGGAATCAAGCATGATAAGTTGATTTTTGAAGAATTAAAAACTTTTAGGTTGTTTCCCTAAGCTTGGGCATTATCTTGAGTTGAAATTCACAAGTTTGAACATCAAAAAGCCATAATTTTTGTGAGATCTTGAGCCTTTAGAGCATATTTTATTCCTTTCATGCTCACTTTCATTATGAGTGCGTTAGTTTTGATTTGTTATTCTAGAACTTGTTTGATTATGCATGTCAAGACCACACCATTTGATTTGATATGTCAAGATGATAAAGGCACTTAGGTTTAACCCACTCACTCTATAAAAGCTTACCTTCGTAATTAACCATTAGTGAACCCATTTGAGTCTAACAAACCATTAATTGATTTACCCTCAATATTAACCCATAACCCATTATTGTTAAAATCACCTAATTTGATCCCTATTTTTGTCGAGATTTGATTTGAAATAATTTCTTAGCTATGTTTTGTTCTTCTATGTATTTGAATTGTTCAAAAAAAATGATACTTCAATACATATTAGTAATAATTCGTTGTTTTTGAGCTTGAGTTTCCATATTCTGAGAAGAAGCTCACTTGTATTCAACTGATGACTAGTTATTTTTCTAGCTAGGTAATTTTTCAATTTAATCTCGATTCTAACATCTTCTTTCAGCTTGTGGCCACACCCCCTAACCAAAGCCACGTTACAACCCTCTAAAAAGACCTTTTTGATTGATGTATCAGCTCAATATATAGTGGTGGAGATTTGATATTCAAGCAAGCCTATGGTAATAACTTTTAATATTGACTAATGAGTGCTTGTATTGAGGTCTTTAAACACCTTGAGTGATTTGAGTGAATCTTTAGTGAGGATGTTAAACTCTGTGATATTTTGATCAAAGGTAATCACTTAGATGAGGGGAGACACCTATATTTTCGTGATAAAATGCTCAACTTGGAACGTTTGAAACTTTGATGTAGTTTTAGTTGAATTTTCAATGTATGAGTACTTATGGATTATTTTGAGATATTATTGATAGGGATTATAAATTGAGAAGAATTTATTTTGATTATGAGTTGAGGATTTTTGCTTGAGGACAAGCAAATGCTTAAGTGTGGGGGTATTTGATAAACCGTAATTTATACATATTTTTATCCCATGCTTAGCACATTAATGGATGGTTTCTCCTTAAAATTGGTGAATTTGATGCTCCTAATCCTTTAATTTCATGTTTTATACTTAGGTGATCATAGGAGAGTAAAAAGAGTGAGAAACGGGCCGAAAACGGAAAAAATGGACCCACGTGGGAAATCAACACGGCCTGGACTTTCTCACACAGGCGTGTCACATGGTCATGTCCCTTTGGCAGGATTGAAGTACGACTTACACGGGTATACTACATGCCCGTGCCTGTTCAACAGCCTTGGCCACGAGCTGGAGTAATCGCACATGGATGTGTCCCTGCCGAGCCCAAGTATAACCCTATTTGGAAAAGGCCAATTTTGGGGGCTCTTTGGCATTCTAAAGCCTATTTAAACACCTGAGGAGGCACTTAGAAGGAGAACACAGAGTAGGAAGCAATGAATTACTCAAGGGAAGCCAATTGATCCATCTCAGAAGCCGGATTCATCATCAAGACTGAAGATCTCCCTTCAAGTTCCTTCAGGAGTTTTGGGTTTTCTTATGTTTTGTTATCTTTATGCTTTTGAGATGTTTTCTTTCATAAGTATGAACTAAACCCCCTAAATAGCTAAGGGGAATGAAACCTAAGACGGATCTTGTTATTATTATCTGAATTGTATGATAAATATTTGACTTGTTCTTAATTATGTGTTCTTAATTCTTGTTTTGATATTCCAGGATATTGATTCAAGTTAAGCTCTTATTCAGAAGAGGAATAGACCCTGTCTAAGAGTAAATTTGTTATAATTAAGTGGAGTTGATTGCATGCCTAGAGATAGGCTGATAAGATTTTGCCGGATTAGGGTGAAACCTAATAAGAGAATCCATAGATCGAGTTAATGCAATTCTAGGGTGTTAATTAGAAAGAGATTTCAATTATTCAACCTAGGGTTAGACATTATTAGTCTCGAGAGAGATAATAATATAACTTAGGGATTTCTACGGATCAATTCAAATGAATAAATCGTCTGATTCAGAGTCAAATAACAAGTGAAGTCTAGGTGGATTTTTCCTTATGTATTGTCTTAATCAATCGAATTTTCCCAAAAGTATTTTCCAAATTTTCTTTCTGTGCATTCTTAGTTAATAATTAGTTTAGATAACCAAACCTCTTAATTTTTAGGCTAGATAATAAAAAGGAAGTAAATACTAGCACTCATAGTTCCTTTGGGTTTGACAACCCGGTCTTGCTAAACTATTGTAACACCCCAAACCCGACCCAGACGTTAAGGCTGAATTCAGCGTGTCACATTGAAGTGTTTTAGTGAAAGTTGTGTTTTCATTGAAAACCCTTCTTAAAATAAAAGAAAATCCTAATTAACAAAAAAAAAACTCTTTTCAATCACTTGCTCAAAACATAGGATTTGATGACAATATGTCACTTTTTAAAATTTAGTTGCAGAAATGTAGAAAATACATACTATAGTTTAAGAAACCATGTTCAACTACTTATAATTACACCACATAAAAATAATAATCCAAATAATAATAAAATGGAAGCTCTATTACAATCTGATTTGAAAAGTACTTAATAACATAGAAACTTATATGCTTTAGAAAGAAAACAAGTCCACATTATCTTTCTAGCGGGCCACCCAGAGTTCCTCCAAACATCGAACCTTCTACTGAGCATCACCTGAAAATAAAATAAAAGAGGGGGTGTGTTTTCACAAACTCAGTGTGTACAACCCTCGATGAAAATCAAGCATTAAAAAATCATCATACATCAAACGTGCAATGCAATCCCATCCCGATAATCCATCCGTTACATACCAACTCCGTCCCCCATCACACTATGTGAGGATATAAATATCGACCCACCCAGCCCACACATCAATGGTAGCCCGGGTGCAGAACTACCTTCATTTACATATTGGGCTTTAAAAGTCGTTGGTGGATCCACGATTGTCAGGAAACCATGTGATCCTCATATACTTTCTCCGTTCCATAGTTCCCACCCCATATGCAACCTAAGCAGAACATCATATGTATGCATGTCACATCCATAAAACTTACATTCAACATCTAGGGGTATTTTGGTCATTTTCACCCTTAGGGGAATTTCGATAATTTTTCCTTAATTATGGTTTTCACTTACTTGGACCCGTTAACAAGTCCCGCGAGCTAAGATGAACAGATACTATGCACCAAGTAGGATACCAGAGAAGAGGAGGTGGGTCATTAAGACCACTTAAGTACCAAGCTCTCCCTAGATCTAGTCCTAGACATGCATATACCCGTTGCCATACCTTAACCCTTTAACTTGTCCACGGTCGCAATATATTAATTAAGTCTTATGTAGTTATCATATACTAGGCCCAAAAACCCTTACAATGCCCAAACAAATTCACATACCTGTATCTGGCCCATTAAGCCCAATCATATTCATATGGCCCATTAGGCCCAAACCACCTATATATGGCCCATTAGGCCCAAATCACATTTATATGGCCCGTTAGGCCCAGTCACATTCATACTCATGCTCACATACAAATTCCTATCACATAGCATCAATATTCAGTTTTTGCCTATTATGGCCCCAACAGCCCATTGGGCCCATTTAGCCCATTCTGGCTCGTATGGCCAAATCACAACCCAAGTCCACGGAATCGCCCGTGGGTCTCAGGCAACCTATTGGTCTCCCCCTTACAAGTGTTCGCGCACTCGCAAGACTACCGTAGCCAAACTTTCAGCTTTTCGGCATTTCGGCGTGGCATTTCGGCATTTCGGCATTTCAGCTTTTGCCGATTCATAGTGTGTGTGCAGTGTATGTACAAACCTGGTACGCAAGCGTGCAACAATTCCCTTAGTCACCAACCTACAATGATATCACCCTTCCATTAATCGTATGTTTAATACATATTTTACCCAAAAAATCGAAACCTCACCTTAACCTTACCTTGAACACCAATCCTTAATAGCTTTACCTTGATCACGTAATCCTTAGATCTGCATTAATCTTACTCATTAAAACCAAATAGTAGGGGACTAGCATCCAACATAATTCACCCCCTTATCTCACTTAAAATCATTCGGCCAACCTTAGTCAAGAAGAGAGGAATACTTACCAAAACCGCAAAATACCTAAGGAGCAATTCGGCAAAGAGTTAAAACCCGAGATTCGATACTTATTTCCTACCAAAGTTGATTAGAAAGAGTGAGGGAAGAACAGCGTAATAGATTCTTATCAAAACCGATTATGAGAACAAAGCATTTACACTAGGCTTGACTGATTAGAAAGGGCACTGGCGGCACCAAGAGTATTCAGCCAAGAAAGTTTCTGCCCTTGCGATTTGTATGGAAAAAGAGAGTTATTCGGCTTCAAGAAAGCAGAAGTAGGCTAAACTAAAAAATATGAATAAAAAACCTGAGTAGTAGAAGAATAGAAAATCGGCACAAGAAGAGAAAGAAAGAAGCAAGGGTTTTAGGCTTTTTTTGGATCTTGAAGAGAAAAGGGTTTCCGGTAACAGGGTGACAAAGATTTCGGCATTAGCCTGACAACCTTGCATTTGGCACCTATTTATAGCCCCTATAGCCGAATTCCTCATGGTTAAATTCCCATTTCGACTCCATCACTTCCCTATTCTCATCTCTTTATTTTTCTCTCTAATAACTCCCCAATCTATTTCCTAACTTTTCTCTTCTGAACACTCCCCTTAGAGTCCATCTTCACACCACTTCCAACTTTCTAGAAGGCCCAAAATTAAACTCCTAAAAATAATAAGATAGGATTCGAACCTTGGATCCTTTGCTAGCCACTAACGCCACCTCCCGACACCCTAAGTGGCGTCACTTAGCCACTCCTCCACAAGGCCTTTTTGGTTCCATTTTCCCCTATCTTTATTTAAAAGCCCAACTACTTCAACCCTAATTCCTTTAATAATCAAATTAAAATTCCTCCACCACAAAACTCGAACCCAGAACTTCTCCAACATACCTAGACATTTCAAATTCCTTAAACCCTTAAAGCCAACATGTCATTTGTCCTTTTCTTGCTCACTTAAAAATTTTATGAGACCCAAAGCCCATTTTATCTAGGCCCAAAATTCGGGGTGTTACAACTATAATACTATTTGATAGGTACACTTGCCTTAATCGTGATAATAAGTTAGTCTCAAGAACGATTCTTTCATAAATCTTTAAAACCTGTCATGAATATCACGTATCATGTGACTCTCCAAACTTGGAAAATTTCTTTAAGTGTTGTAAATTTTTTTTAGAAGCTCTCAACTTAGTTCCGAACCATCCCTGAAGTATGTTAAGGGCTATGTGGACCGGTAGATGGGACATTGTGTTTATGTTTGAATGTTTTTAAGATCAGATAAAATTTTTATGGTTCGGTTTGCGTTAAAGTGTATGTTATAGATCGATAATGCCTCGTATCTTGTCCCGGTGTAGGATACAGGTAAGGGGTGTTACATTTATTGGTATCAAAGCTACGGTTTAGTCAATTCTAGGATTACATAGCGAGTATAAGAGTCTAGGTATACATGCCATACGTATATTATAATAGTGTGACAACTCTTGACAATTCAAATTGTGTTTTATATATAGTAAATGTATCCCGAACGAGCAATTGCTGACGATGTAGAGAGTAACGCGCCAGCTCCTGTTCAAGGAGTGACACCCTCCGATAGTAGACCTTAAACTGTTAGTCTGGGAGGAGAGGCTAGAGAAGCCTTTCTAAAGATGATGAATGACTAGTACATCGAGTTTGTTCGAACGAACCCGGGTGTTCAACCTCCCCCACCCCCGCCTATTCCTCAGCCTACCCTTGTAGCTCCCCAAGTTGTTGAAATGGTGAGAAGGGAAAGGCCTCCGGTTGACCGAATTAGAAAGCAATGAGCTGAAGAGTTCTGAGCTAATATAGATGATGATCCAAAAAGAGTGGAGTTTTGGCTCGATAATACAATCTGGGTCTTTAATGAGCTGTCATGCACCTCGAAAGAGTGTATGAAGTATGTTGTATCACTTTTAAGAACTCAGCTTATCAATGGTGGAACACCCTCGTGTTGGTTGTACCAAAGGAGAAAGTGACTTGGGAGTTTTTCCAAGAAGAATTTCGCAAGAAGTACATCAGTCAAAGTTTTATGGACCAAAAGAGAAAGGAGTTCCTTGAGTTGAAGCAGGGTAAGATGATAGTTACCGAATATGAGTGTGAGTTTGTGAGGCTTAGAAAATACTTCAGGAATGTGTACCTACTAAGGCCATCATGTGTAAAATATTTGAAGATCTATTAAACGAAGATGTCCGATTGTTGGTTGGTATCCTTAAGTTAAAGGAGTTTGTGGTGTTGGTTGAGAGAGCATGCAAGGCCGAAGAATTGACTAAAGAAGAGCGAAAAGCTGATTTAGAGTCCCGAGACTCGAGGAAGAGGCAACTGGGTAAATCTTTTCAATCTTCATCCAAAAAGTCGAGAGAGTTCAGTACTTGATCTAATGCTTTTGTTGGGTATTCGAGTAAGAATCGAGGTAAACAGTGCACAGTTTCGAAAGCTTAAACCACTTTAATAGCTAGTGTTGGGAATGGCCGACCCAATAGACCTAATTGTCCCAACTGCGGGAGACGTCACCCCGGTGAGTGCCGAAGGGGTGATAGGATTGCGGTTCCCCTGACCACTTTATTAGGGATTGTCCCGAGAGGACAAAAAGAGGAAATTTTCAAGGAATAAGATCAGATAGCAGTACTAATAAGGGGAGACATTAGAAGAATCTGAGTAGTGGAACGAGTAGTAAGGATGCACCTAGGGAGTCTACTGTGAGACCCGAGGGTAGGGCACCTGCAATGACTTATGCCATTCGTGCTTGCGAAAAGGCCTCGTTTTATGATGTGATTATGGGTACATTTTCTATCTATGATACTACTATTGTTTCTTTGATTGATCCGGGGTCTACCCATTCGTGTGTTTGCATGAATTGGTGTTTGGTATGAACTAGCTTGTTGAATCTACTGAATTCATGATAAAAGTGTTAAACCCATTAGGCAAGTATGTGTTAGTTGATAAAGTGTGTAAAAATTGCCCTTTGATGATTAGGGCTCATTATTTTCCAGCTAATCTCATGCTATTACCATTTGATGAATTTGATGTAATTCTTGGTATGGATTGGTTGACTGCTCATGATGTCGTAGTGAATTGTGGAAGAAAAATTATCGAACTAAAATGTGAGAATGGTAATGTTATTCGGGTTGAACCAGGTGAATTAATTAGCATGCCTATAGTGATTTTTTCCATGTCTACTCAGAGATGCATAACGAAGGGTAATGAAGCTTACCTTGCTTTTGTATTGAACACTGAAGAGTCTGAATCAAAGATTGAGTTGGTACCGGTAGTATGTGAGTATCCGGATGTGTTTCAGGAAGAATTGCCTAGGTTACCTCCTATTAGAGAAGTAGAGTTTGGCATTGATTTGCTTCCTGGCACTGCACCTATTTCGATTACCCTGTATAGGATGGCCCTGACGGAATTAAAAGAGTTGAAAGTTCAGTTACAGGAATTGAATGATAAGGGTTTTACGAGATCGAGCTTTTCACCTTGGGGTGCTCCCGTGTTATTTGTGAAGAAGAAAGATGGTTCGATGAGGCTATGTATAGATTATTGAAAACTCAACAAGGTGAAGAACAAGTATCCTTTGCCAAGGATTGATGATCTATTTGATTAGTTGAAGGGACCCACAGTATTTTCAAAGATAGACGTGAGGTCCGGTTACTATCAGTTACGGGTTAAAGAGTCAGATGTACCAAAAACTGCATTTCAGACGAGGTATGGTCGTTATGAGTTCCTTATTCTCCCCTTTAGGGATTTTCATCCTCGAAAATCTTACTGGGAAAGAAGTACGGGTATTGGTTTCTCATGGCCTCCTCGGGCTCCCATGTAGCCTCTTCTAACCCATGTCTATGCCATAACACTTTCACTAAGGCAATATTCTTTTTTCTCAACAGTTTGACTTCCCGAGTCAAAATCTTGATCGGCTCTTCACCATAAGTCATATCCGGTTGGATCTCAACCTCTGTCGGTGAAATCACATGTGAGGGGTCCGATCTATAATGGCACAACATAGACACATGGAATACATCACGGATCTTCTCCAACTCAGACGACAAAGCCAACCGATAAGCTACCGGTCCTATCCTTTCGGTGATTTCATAAGGTCCTATGAAACGAGGACTCAACTTGCCTTTCCTGGCGAATCTCAGAACTTTTTTCCATGGGGTTACTTTCAAAAATACCTTATCGCCGACTTGATACTCAATTTCTTTTCTTTTTGAGTTTGCGTAAGACCTTTACCTATCCGATGCCGCCCTCAAACAATCTCTAATTACTTTTACCTTGTCTTCGATTTCTTTGACCAAGTCAACCCCGTGAATCTGATTTTCCTTGAGCTCTGTCCAATACAAGGGAGTTCGACACTTCTGGCCATACAAGGTAAGTACTTTTCCCAACTACCTTGGAATTCTAAAACACAACATCACAACATGTCTTCTAAAGTTTGAATCACTCTCTCGGATTGACCGTCGGTCTGTGGGTGAAAGGCGTTACTAAAATTTAGTCTTGTGCCCAAAGCTTCTTCAAATTTCTCCAAAATCGCGAGGTAAACCTCGGATATCTATCTGATATAATCGACAATGGTACTTCATGAAGTCTCACAATTTCAGAAATATACAACTCAGCCAATCTATCTAGCAAGTAGTCAGTATGTACCGAGATAAAATGAGCGAAATTCGTCAATCAATCAACAATGATCTACACCATATCTTTCTTACTCAACGTCAAGGGTAAACCTGTTATAAAATCCATGGTAATTCGGTCCCATTTCCACTTGGGAACCATGATAGGCTGTAGCAATCCTGAAGGTACTTGGTATTCAGCTTTCACTTACTAACAAATTAGGCATCTCACAACAAACTCGAAAATATCTCTTTTCATACCATCCCATCAATATATTTTCTTCAAGTATTTATACATTTTAGTACTACCGAGGTGTACTGATAGACGACCATTGTGTGCCTCATGAAAAATCTTATGAATCAACTCGGTATCCTCAGAACAAAAATCCTATCTCGGAACATCAAGCAACCATCGGAACCAATCCGAAAATCAGATCCAGTGCCTGACTCGCACTGGGCTCTTTTAGCTTGTAAATCCTCATCACTATTCTGAGTTTCACGAATCTCTTGGGGAAATATCAGCCTAGCTCTCAACTCTGCTACAACCATACCATCATCTAATAAAGCTAACCGCGCACCCATGGCTCTCAAAGCAAATAAGGATTTTCTAATTAGGGCATCGACGATCACATTCACCTGTCCCAGATGATAGTCGATTACTAACTCATAATCTTTTATCAACTCTAACCATCTTCGTTGCCTTAGATTTAAGTCCCTTTGAGTCATCAAATATTTCAAACTCTTGTGATTAGTGAATACTCGACATGTCTCACCATACAAATGGTGTCTCCAAATCTTCAATGCAAACACAATGGCAGCTAGTTCCAAATCATGTGTCGGGTAATTTTTCTCATGCAATTTCTATTGTCTAGATGCATAGGCTATCACTTTGCCTTCTTGCATAAGTACACACCTTAATCCATTCAAGGATGCATCACTAAAAATCACAAACTCCTTTCCCGGCTCAGGTTGAACTAGTATTGGAGCCTCAGTTAACAACGCTTTTAGTTTCTCAAAACTCTGTTGGCACTTCTCTGTCCACTCGAACTTAACATCCTTTTGTAATAGCTTCATCATTGGAGTAGCAATCATTGAAAGCCCTTTGACAAACCATTTGTAATAATCGGCCAAGCCTAAAAAGCTTCTGACCTCTGTCACATTCCTCGATGATTTCCAATCAATAATGGATAAAATTTTACTTGGGTCAACTCTAATACCGTCTCCTGAAACAATATGTCCTGAAAACCCAACTTCACGAAGCCAAAATTCACTTTTACTAAACTTAGCATATAACAGCTTATCTCTCAAAGTTTGCAAAACCGTCGTTAAATGCTCAACATGTTCAGTCTTATCACGAGAATAAATCAATATGTCATCAATAAACACTATAACAAATTTATCCAGATAAGGCCGAAATATTCTGTTCATTAAATCCATAAATACCGCGAGAGCATTGGTTAACCTAAAAGGCATGACACTTAATACTTCCATGATATTTTCCAAGTTTCATCTCCCAAGTTCCACAAGTTTTCCTTGATCGTCTTGTAAGCACTCTTGATAGAGAAAGAACCTGTTGAGGTACCCATCCAAGAAACTCTATCCACTCCAAAAGAAGGGTGTGGGGAAGGAATACTAACAATACGATTTAAGACCTCATCCAGAAGACAAACACGAAATAAATCACAAAGTAGACACCCTTCATCAAGGTTGTTTTGTGCTGGAATATGATTCAATAAAAGGCCAACCCTAGGAATCCAACTATCCTTCCAACATATTATGATGTCATTGCCTCTGTCCAAATAATATTTTCTCAAAGGAGGGGCTAGATCTTTGAAAGAGCTCTCTAAAGAAAAGAACATTTCCCTTGCTTAATATTAGCAGGTAAGCTTTCCTCTACCTTATACTTTAACCTAAGAACACGAACCCATAAGGAGTCAGTATTAGTCAAAATGTTAAACCCCAATTTTAACATGAAAGAAATGTTTTGGTCTTTCAACTACCGAATCCTTAATCCTCCAGATGCCTTGGGTTGACAAACAAATTGCCAATTAACAAGGGTCATCTTTCTAATACCCCCAGAATACCCCCAAATGAATTATCTGACAATACGTTCAATCTCCTCATATATACTTTGTGGAATCATCATGGTTTGCGTAAAATAGTTAGGAACTATGAGGAGAACGACTAAGCCAAAGTAACTCTGACAGCAACAGACAACTTCCTTACATCTTATTGTTGTA
Organism: Gossypium hirsutum; assembly: GCF_007990345.1. NCBI lineage: Eukaryota > Viridiplantae > Streptophyta > Magnoliopsida > Malvales > Malvaceae > Gossypium > Gossypium hirsutum. The sequence goes on along the minus strand of NC_053436.1, from coordinate 10,313,266 downwards.
GTCTAGCCTTAACCTTTTCAACCAAAAACCTCAAAGAACTATTGGTGATCCTCTTATGAAAAAGTGGGACACTGAGATAGGATCCAAGATTTTAGACCTTTCAGAATTTACGAGTTTCACGTAAATGCCTCTCATAATCTTCATCAACTCCTTTTGAAAAATAGATTGTTGTCTTGTTTGCATTAATCCAGTGCCCAAAGAAAACACAGAAATTTTTCCAAAATCTTCTTGATCAATATCACCTGTTTCATGTCAGCTTTGTCAACAATAACTAGGTCATATGCAAAAAACAAATGTGAAAGTGCAGGTCCTGTCTTAAACAAATGAATAAGACTCCACTTACTTGTATTTGATGGAAGAATGAATGCACTGACCAACCCTTTCCATGAAAAGGACAAATAGATATGGTGATAAAGGAAAACCTTGTCTAATACCCCTTACTGGGTTGAACTTCTAAGTCGGGACTCCATTCCACTAGATCTACATAGACATATTTGTGATAGTTGACATAATAACCTTCATAAAGAATTCAAGAATACCAACTGTCTGAATTGAGGCTTTAATAAAATACCAATGCACTCTATCATATGCCTTCTCCAAATCAATCTTGATTGCCATCGACCTCTTACCATTATGTTTGCTCCTCATGGAATGTATCACTTTTTGAGCTAGAATGATGTCATTCGTGATATTCCTCCCAGCGATGAATCCAGCTTGCTTATGTCCAATAATTCTAGGAAAAACCAGTTTAAAACCGTTAGCAATACTTTTCATGACTATCTTATAAAAGATCAAACATAAGCTAATAGGATGAAATTGTGCAAAACTTTTTGGATTTGGGATCTTAGGGACAAGAATGATCAAGGTATTATTGAGTTCTTGGTCTGTAGGTTGAACATCAAAGACTTTTCAAACCCAATAGCAAACGTCTTCCCCAATCTAATCCCATTTACTCTGGAAAAAGAGGGCGTGAAAATCGTCACTCTTTGGTGCTTTCAAAGGAGCCATGTCAAAAAGGGAAACCTTAATTTTTTTTGTTGAAACCTCTCTTTTCAAAAATAGGTTATCATTCTAATCAAGAATCGAAAAGGAACTAGGAGGTAACTTCTTCAAATTAACTTATTGATAACCATACAAATTCTGGAACAAATTAAACGCCTCATATTGAAATTCCTCCTCATCATAAATCCATTCACCTCTCTCATTCTTCAATGTAGAAATTTGGTTATGTTTCATCCTCTAAATCGTGTGAGAATGGAAAATTTTAGTACTAAAGTCCCCAAGTTACATCCGATCACAACAAGCTTTTTGTTTCCAAAGTAGCTCATCATGATATAGTATATTTTCCAACTCTTACCTAACCTTCAATTCTAACTGGCTTAAGGCATTGGATGCCGACCTGTCCATTTCCTTTTGAATCCTAACTAGTTTCTGCGTCAAAAACCTTTAACGGGTGCCAATAAGACCATAAACAACCTTATTCCAATTTTTAATACTCAAAGTAAACTGATGAAAAGACACTACCATGTTACCATTAAAAACCCAATTATCTTTGACAAAATTTGAAAAGTTTGGATGTTCCACCCAACCTACCAGAAATCTAAAGGGGCACCCACTAAGTAAATTAACCACAGACTTGAGAGAAAGGAGCAACGGTTTATGGTCAGATTTAAGTCTAGGGAGATACGTGACGGAGCAACTGGGGAAAGCTCTAACCCAATTTTCATTGCCAATCGCCCTATTAAGCCTCTCAGAAATTCCCCCTCGATGCCATGTGAATGCTGGTCCCCTAAAGCCTGAATCTTGCAAATTATTCAATTTAAGAAATTCTCCAAATAAAGGACACCATATTCTAACTCTTCTACCTCATTTTTTATTGCTAGATGAAAGTAAGGCATTAAAATCACTGATAGCGGCCCAAAGAACACCTCTAGATGGAATGACCGTACTAAGTCCCTCCTAGATACTCCTAATTTTCTGTCTGTCTAGACTCCCATAAACAAAAAAATAATGATAGCCTGGGATTGAGTCCCTTTAAAGATCCAAATGACAATAAATTAGGGGTGATTATGAATAACCTCAACTGAAAAAATCTCTTTCAAGCCAAGCCAAATACCCTTCGAATAACCAACAACCTCTACTTTATGCGAATGCTGAAAACCCAAACTGGCAATGATTTTATCTGCTTTACATCTACTTACTTTCATCTTTAGAAGACTAGCAATATTGGGTTTATAATCCCTATTATATTCACAAAAAATACGAGTAAATTTGTTGCTGGTACAACTCTAATGATCTATCGTGATTCTGTGTAGCAAATTAAACTAGTTTTCATACTTGGGGAGCTTGAATACAAGCATTTTTTATTATGTTTTAGTAAGTTTTTATTGTAACACCCCTAACCCCTTTCCGTCATCAGATTAGGGTCATGGGCATTAGTAACAAATCAAAACAATTAATCAATCATAATTAAAAATTCAAGCTAACTATTAACATTATAGTATACAGGGTCAGGTCACGACAATCAAATACTTTCATACTAGAGTCTTATACAATCGAATAACGAATCATGTTATGAAATGCTAAACTTAGTCTTCCACTATCTACACTCTTATCACTATTTATCCCCTTTTGAAAGCTAGAAGTTGGATACATAACAAGGTTATTCCAATTATTAGTATCGGAGTATTGAACCATGCTACGACTACTACTACTTTTGATGATATTAGTAGAATGACCTACTTTACCTAATTCAAGTTCACTAATTTATTCAAAATCAGAGTAAAAATACTCTTATAGTCCTTAATACAAGTCTGCAGATCCCTAAAAATAGCCTATGAACAAATGGGGTCTAATTTGGAACAACTCTGAAAGTTTGAGGGAAATCTCAAAAATACCTAGAAACATGGGACATACGGCCGTGTGGCCAGGCCATGTGAAACACCCCCAGATTGTGTAACTTTCAAAGTTGGGACACACAGCCATGTCCTAGTTCGTGTCTCTACCGGTGTAACTCACTGACTTGGGTCAAATGGCCATGTCACAGACCATGCGGCTGCCCGTATGAACAACTGCACCTATACTATTTTACAACACATCCAGGGCACATGTCCGTATGAGTGCCCGTGTGTGATACTCGGCCATGTGACACACCGTGTCTCAGGTCATGTACACCTAAATGTACCTTGAAACTCAAGTTTACTAAATCATGCTTACTTGGACACTAAGCAACTCAATTACCAACCATTTAACCTATTCAAAACACCATTAAACATGCTCAAAACAAGTCAAAACCACCATCTTAAGTGCCCAACCAATGTACCCTCATTGGTATCACATTTTATATCTTCAAACATATCAACAACGTATCAACTATTCAAAAACTTTCATTCATACCAAATTAGACAATATTGAACTAACATTTAGCTACTTAGGCTACCAAGCTTTAAGCTAAAACACATATCAACACATTAACTAGACTACATACCAAAACATAGCTTCAACCACAACTATATTTACAAGTAACCATCATTTCACTTTAAACCAAAATAACATCACATTAACAACCAACTATCAACCAAAGACTTCTTAGGTACATGCCATTGCAATTTAGAACATCACCACACTTGAGTCCGGGATTTGTTATTGGATGCTGAATTGTCGATAGTTTGAAAAGTACCTAACTTGCGTACAGAAAACAAAACCGTTCATGGAGTATAACTCAATGCTATTTCTATGATCTGAACAATTTAAACTTGATATGAGTAATCAAAATGTAAGAATGCAATAAGTAATGTTATGAACATATGTTTCAATTCAACAATATAAATTTGCTCATTCTTTATTCATATCCACTAGATTCCAATGTTCTAATTCATGGCAATAGCATTTCATATAGCATTTGATGAATTTCAACTCATGTATTGGCATGATTCATCTCTTTGTTCAGTACATGAATTGATTTCAATATTCATATCCCATTTCATTATTTCATATTCCATTTCCCATATCATATTCGTTTCTCATCCTTGTCATCTTAATATCAACACATATATTTTATCATTTAATTTCCCCTATTAACATGACTCAGACTCAGACGGATACACAAATCCAACCAACACACCAGTTTGGTACCCATTGCCTCATTGGATAAATCCGAAGTAATAACAGCGCCAAGTGCTATATAACTTGGCACCCAGTGTCTCATCGGTTAAACCGAAGCAAATTGGCACCTAGTGCCTCATCGACTCGAGGTCGAAGAAATCCCTAAACTCTTCCTATCCTATGGCATGCAATCTATATTCGACTTAGCTCGAAAGAGTTAATAAGGTTTCATTTCACTTTTCAATGCAACCAATGTTCCAATTTTCATATATGTACATTAACACACATATAAGCATTTGTTAAATTTGATAGCAACCATAATTTCTCAATACACATATTTTTCAATTATGTAACATTTGCTTTCATAAACAACTATCGGTTCTAGTATTCCAATTGAATAACAATCTCACCTTAATGCTTACCATGACAAATATATCAATATGTAACAATTTTTCGTTTAGTTCAAATAATAGAAATACAAACCGTATATTCTGAGCTACTCAACGTCGGCCTTATCTTTCCCCTTCTTACTCGAGGAATCTGGAATGACGTTTGCTATGGAATAAAATAATTAAAATAGTTAATAATACACAACTAAGTTTTCATTTAATTTCAAATTTTACACCACATTTTGCTTAATCCTCAATTTTAGTCCCTAAACTGAAACTAATTTTAATCCCTATATTTAACTTCAAATTTTTATACTAATTTCATTCTAAGCTAAATTTAGCTCCCTATTTTTAATTTTACCCTTAATTTCAAAAATTTTACAATTTAGTCCCTATTGCTTAAAATCAATAATTAACTTCACTATTTAGTCATTTTTCACTTCTAACTTCAAAATATATCAAATTAACCCCTAATACTTACTCAACAATGACAACATTTAAAATATTAAAAAATACTAAAAATTATGACATGGGTCGGGTAGCCCTAAGTACTTGGATTTCAAAAACATAAAATTTATAAGAAAATTGGACTAAATTGACTAACCGATTGAAGTTGGAAGGTTAAAACCCCTAAGTGTTGTGCGTTCTTTCTGTTCTTCTTTTCTTTCTTTCTTTTCTTTCAATTTTGCATGAATAATTCTCTCTCCCTCTACTTACATTCTTATTTTCATTTATTTGTTTTCATTTTAATTCATTATTATATAATATATATAATTTCATTTTATTTATTTATTATAAAATATATATATTAATTTATCATATATATATAACACATATCACTAATGTCGTCCACTACTATTAATTAAATGCATATTTACTATTTTAGCCCCTTTAATTTATTTTCAATCTATAATCCAACTTTTAACCCTTACATTTATAGTCCATGTTCCTTAATAGCTCCTAATTCATGCAAATTACATATCCAAAATTTAATTCGTCTCTAATATAACTCCGTAAATATTTAGTAAAAATATTTACAGGTCCGGTTCATAGGAACAGAGTCCCAAAAAAACGTTTTTTGACACCCCTGCCTATCTAGTCGTTACAATTCTCCCCCCTAAATAAATTTCATCCTTGAAATTTACCTGAAAAGAGGTAGGGATATTGAGATCTCATTGCCTCTTCTAGCTTCCAAGTCACTTCCTTAGCGGTATAACTACGCCATAGAACTTTTATTAACGTAACACATTTATTACGCAACTCTTTCACCTTGCAGGCTAAAATTTCGACCGGTTCTTCATAAGACAAGTCAGGTTGAATTTCAATTACTTCCATAGAAATAATGTGAGACGGATCTTAACGATACCTCCTAAGCATCAAAACATGGAAAACGTTGTGTATTTTCTGCAATTCTGTAGGTAATGCTAATCGATATGCGACTGGTCCTACTCTTTCAATGATTTCATACGATCCAATTAAACGAGGACTCAGCTTCTTTTTCGATCAAATCTCAAAACTTTCTTCCAGGGTGAAACTTTAAGAAATACCTTGTCACCAATAGCAAACTCAATTTCTCGACATTTTAAATCTGCATATTATTTTTATCTACCAAAGGTTGTTTTCAATCTATCCTAAATTATCTTAACGATATCTTCTGTTTCTTGAATCAATTTCGGCCCAAATTTTCTTTCACACAATTTCATCCAACAAATAGGTGTTCAACACCTACAATCATATAAGGCTTCGTACGGAGCAATTTGAATACCCGATTGGAAGCTATTATTGTACACAAATTCAGCCAAAGGTAAATAACGTTCCCAACCTAATTCAAAATAGATTACACAAGTGCGAAGCATATTTTCCAAAATTTGGATAACACGTTCAGATTGTCAGTCTGTCCGCGGGTAAAAGGCTGTGCTAAAATTAAGTCTCGTACCAAGAGATTCATGAAACTGTTTCCAAAATCTTAAAGTGAATCGCGGATCTCGATTGGAAATAATCGACATAAGAATTTCGTGCAATCTAGTAATTTCCTGAATGTAAACTTCAGCAAGCTTTTGAAGTGGCCAATCAATTATAAATACAATGAAATAAACCGATTTCGTAAGTTGATCAACGATCACCCACACAACATTTTTCTTACTTGACGATAAAGGTAACCCCATTACAAAATCCATCGTTATGCGTTCCCATTTCCACTCAAGAATTGAAATAGGCTGAAGTAATGCGTTCCCATTTCCACTCAGGAATTGAAATAGGCTGAAGTAATCTTGTGGGAATCTGATGTTTTACCTTCACTTGCTGACAAGTTAAACATTTAGCTATGTATTCAACTATTTCTCTTTTCATTCTTGGCCACCAATACAATTATCGCAAGTTGCGATACATTTTCGTTCCTCCAGGATGTAAGGTAAATAGGCTATCGTGAGCTTCGCGAAGTATCAACTCTTTTAATTTTGCAACAATACAGATTCGATTCTGAAACCTTAAACAATCACAATCATCAATGCTGAAATTTTCTATTGAGTCCTTTTGAACAATTTCTTTTTTCTTCATTAACTTGACATCATCTAACTGTGCTACTTTGATCTGATCAAACAACACTGGCTTGATTTGCAACTCAGTCGTCAAGCTTCCATCATTATTGATACTAAGATGAGTAAACATCGCTCGTAATTCAACTGCTACCTTTCTACTCATCGGGTCAGCTTCGATGTTAGCTTTACAAGGATGATAATCAATAACACAATGATAATCTTTTAGAAGTTCCACCCAATGACACTGTCTCAAATTTAACTCCTTTTGGGTTAAGAGGTATTTAAGACTATTGTGATCAGTATAAGTGTGACATTTTTTGCTGTCCAGATAGTGTCTCCAGATCTTTAGAGCAAAAACCACAATAGCTAGCTCTAAATCGTGCGTCAAATAATTATGCTCATATGTTTTTAGTTGACGAGACGTATATATGAGAACTTTTCTATCTTATATCAAAACACAACCGAGACCGCTCAAAGAAGCATCACTAAAAACCATAAAATCCTTTCCCGATTTCGGTAAGGTTAAAACTAGCACTTCAGTCAACATCTGTTTCAATTTCTCAAAACTTTCTTGGCATTCATTGCTCCAAACGAACTGAACGTTCTTATGCAACAACTTTTTCATTGACAAAGTTATCTTCGAAAATCCATTTACGAATCTTCGGTAATAACCAGCTAAACCAAGAAAATTGCAAACCTCTAACACATTCCTTAGTGCTTTCAACTGAACAATGACCTCAATCTTTCTCGAACCAACTCTAACTCCATCCGTTGAGATAACATGCCCTAGAAACACAACCTCTGATAACCAAAATTCACACTTCCTAAGCTTTTGATATAATTGTTTCTCTCGCAATGATTGTAGAACGATTCTAAGGTGTTGCTCATGCTCGGACTCATATTTCGAGTAGATCAAAATGTTGTCAATGAAAACTACCACAATTTGATCCAAATATGGTTGGAATATGTAGTTCATGAGATCCATAAATGCTGTAGGAGCATTAGTTAACCCACCAATAATTTATAATGGTCGTAATGCGTACGAAATACCATTTTAGGTACGTCATTATCTTTTACTTTCAACTAATAGTAACCAGATCTTAAATCGATCTTAGAAAAGACAAAAACTCCTTTTAGTTGATCAAGCAAGTCATCGATATAAGGTAGAGGGTATCGATTCTTAATCGTCAACTTTTTCAATTGCCAATAGTCTATATAGAGTCGCATCGAGCTATCTTTCTTTTTAACAAACAACATTGGAGCTCCTCAAGGTGATATACTAGGGCGTATAAAGCTGTGATCTAGTAAATCTTGCAATTGCACCTTCAATTTTTTCAGCTTTGTTGGTGCCATATGATAACGAGATATTGACACCGGAGCCATACCAGGAAACACTTCAATTGTGAACTCAACCACCTGATCTAGTGTTATAAGTCTGTGTCATCCATTCTTAGTACATTTGCTTAGGATGAATACTTTCAAGTTAAGTTTACTAGAGGTATTCAATTCTTGACTCTATCAAAGTTTGGAGGAAAAATCTTGATTCATAAACCCATGAGAAAGGGATTGCCCTAGCAGCAATCCTAGCTGTTGTTTGTCAAACCCTACTAAAAGATGGTTCAATGATTCTCAGCAGACAAGAATGAAGTTGCTGACTTTATCCTTCAACCTGGAAAGCTGAGGTACAGAGATTACTCTCGGAGCATACATCCCACCATGACTCGATGATGTTTCTGAAGCATCCCTAATCTTCATAAAATGCCCCCAACTGTGAAGTTGCCAAATGAACGTAGCAAATAGGAGCCACAACAAATATGGCTGTGGTGCTCCTTTGATAAATATGGCTGTGGTCTAAGAGAACATGATAGTGGGTTTGCCTCGTGATTCCAATCATTCCAGCATGGATATCAAGGTAAAAATCATTGTTCTTTGGATGACACACTTTGTTGTCAATGACAGTACCATGTAGCACATTGTCAGGAGATCCCTGCTGAAAAAACTTGGTATGATGGTTTTTCGTACAACAATAACCACAATCTTTAGGGTTCCACTTCTCGTCAAGGAACTTGCAAGCCTCAATAACTTGATCAAAACTTGATTGAATTGAGACTCTCTAACCCCATCCCTGAAAATAATGATTTGATCAGGTTTCCTCTTCCCTGAACTTGTATAGAAGTCTAAGAGAGCTTCTTTCATGATACCGTCATCCATTTTGTCAGAAACTAGTTTTGAAGAAAGAATCTATCATTTTAAGCTTCAGAGACTGTGTACGACCTGATGCCCCATAGCTGGAAATCAATGGCCACCACCTGGAGCTAACCATTGCAGCTATTGACGGCACATCAAACTGCTCAGGAAAGCCAAACAATGCATCCATTCCAAGGATGATGGTTGGAACCTTTGAAACAACTGGAATTGAAGGTGTTTGCCCCAGCGTAAGCATAGAGAGTAGGCGGTAGTTTCTTATGCCAATTTTTACTAGTCTCGATCATCTTCTGTAATTTTTTTTCTTCTTTTTCTTTTATTTTGGCAACCTTTATTGTACTGTGGTATGGCGCATTATCTTTGAAAAGACTGCAAACTTTTGGCATTGTGTAGTTATTTATAATCCTTTTTTTTTTGGAAATGGATGACTTTTGACTATGTAATATTGGCATATGAAGCTATTTCCCCCTCTTAATGGAGTAGTTGACGTCCACAAAGATGAGTCATTGTCAGCTTGAAACTTTTGACGAGCTCGGGCCCATAACATACATGCCCCATAAGTCTTGACTCCTTTAAATTTGGCATTCATTGTACAACTGATGTGATCCCTTTCCATAGTGGACTAACAGTGCCCCAAAACCTCATGTTTATCCTGGCAATTGCAAATCCTCCTACATACGTCTTTGGACCATATTTTTGAATACCCATAATAGTCTCAACAAGGTCTTGTTTTGTCTCCTCAGCTAATTCCAATTTCGCAATCTTTCCTTCCTCTAAAGCTATATTTCCTACCACCACCTCATGGGGTAAAAGCCATTTTCAACAAATTCAGAAACAAGTCACAGTTTCTGTCACCTTCAAAGTACTAAGATTCCTCTAAACACATATCGCACTCAAAAGGAACTCTGAATCTGTAGTATCGTTGCCCGTGTCATTGATATCTAGGGATTTATGATAGACACACAAAAGAATATACAAGGAATTCAAGAATGACTATTTACATAAAATGAAAATTTATAAAGAATGTCAAAGGTCAAAAGAATCAGAATGAAAGAATATTTACTCGGATAAATAATAAAAGTATATTTTATTCAAAATAAAAATGTCTGAACATGAGCGCACTTCTCAAAAGAAATCTCATTACTCCTAGGCTTTAGAGTAACAAGAGTGTTCTGAATATTACTCCGTAAAATTCCTAAAGATTGTAGGAAGTTCTTCTGCAGTCCAATTGTTTAAAGAACTTCCCGGTTCGTAAGGGCGAATGCCCTCAAGGTTTCTTTGTTCAGTCCCTTCCTCATGTATGACATTGATGGGATGATTTTCATTTCCAAACACCCCATTCTCCGGGTAAGCTGTCCCTCCTGACTCAAAAGTTGGGGATATGTAAGGGAACATCGTTAATTCTCATTCAACTTCTTTTTCACTCAGCCGTGACCCTTTTCTCTCTCTCTCTTTTTCTTTCTCTTTTTAATAACTTTAACTAATTAGGGTTTTTTATAATTTTGAATGCAAATGATGCAATAAAATGCTATAAGATGCAAATGAATGCAAAAGGTATCGATCTCGATTCAATCTCATTTAGAAAAATTTATTTAGAAAAAGAATATCTTTACATATAAATGGATTACAAATACGCTTTCTCCCTAATACCCAAAGTTTTAACTCTATTTAATAAAAGGGCTAACTCTCGTCCTATATCCGATGACGATCCGTACATTAGACTCAATACATCAGCTCGTATTGCCAAATCTTGCACATATTCGGCAACCTCTCGAATCTGGGCTACGGCTTCACCAATGATGTGATCCCTTTCTCTGACCTATCCTCTAGACTGATGAAGCTCTCCTTTTAGATAATCTTCTCGTGCCTCGAGCTGCTCAATCCGGAGTTCACCATCATGCAATGCCACTTCCAAATCTTCCACCTTGCTTTTTAGCTCCTTTAACTCGACCCGTAGGATCATGATTTCGATGCCAACGAAGGGATCTTCCAAGCTCAGTTACCTTGGTCTTCAACCCTTTATTTTCTTCATCTAATGCCAAATTCTGCGACTGCATCTCTTGGAACTTCTTCTCCCAATACTCAGCTTTAGCTTTTTCCTCTTGGACCTCTTTCTGCAACTAATCCGAAGACCCCCTATTCTCGCTCTCCTCAAGGATACTTGTGCCTTTTTGTAATGCTCTTTCAAATCATCTCGATCTTCCTCTTTTCTTTCCTCTCTTTCTCGACCTCCATCTTTTGAAGGTCGACGTCTAAGCTCAAGTACATCTTTTCTTCTTCAAGCTTTGCTATCCTTTTCTCAAGCTCTAAGTTCTTTCTCTCGAACTCTTGCTTCATAATTTCTAACTCCGAGGGCATCACTTGTAAATATTCCTCTATCGGTCGAGCTCCTTCCACGCTTGGCTTAGGGATGTTATCATTAATCCTTCTACCTCTCCACTCGACGTACTCCGGAGGCGTAGCAGGGCTAATAACTACTCCCTTTAATCGACAAGTCTTGTTTCAAGCACTAGAGATCTCACTGACCTTCCTCTTGTAGTCAGCTCCTCTATACATGAACTCACTTTGAACCAAACCGAAAGTTGCCGGTATGAACTGTCTCAATCCATGTTGCCTCAACACAAGTAAAGGGGCATAACTAATGGCACCCCAAATTCCCAATAAAGGAACCCAATCAAAACTGCCGCTTCGGTAAAGAATCTCACCAGGAATCATCCATAGAGTCCTCCATTCCACATCCTTTGACTGCAGGTTCTGAAGTAGCGCTATCCAATTTTTTCAGGAACATCAACTCTCCTAGTTGAAGCTGCTATGTCCTTCAACGGGGAGTAATCCTCGAAGAATACCCGACAAACCACCCTATCTATCAATCAGAAGTGACTGTAGAACCAAGCTAAAAGTAACTGAGCACAACCAATAAACCTGCCTGCACCAGCCCTCCTACATGCACCTAAGGACCTGAATGTCTCCGCTAAAATTGCAGGGACGGAAGTGACCTTTTTACTGAGTCGATAAAAAAGATCCGTGGTTGCCTCGTCCACATATCCCAAAGCCCTAGGGAAAACCATCAGTCCATACAAACTTAAGGCAAAAACATCTACCTTCTTCGTCTATCGGGGTGTGTCAAAATCAGATCTTTTAAAGCATCCCACGAAATGCACTTGCACTCACCCTTCTCTTTAATTCTGGTCGTGATCCACTGCTCGCTCATCCCTGTAATAGTCATTAATTTCTTCCAAAAGGTAGGGACACAAGCACCTCGAGAATAGATCCTATCACTCTAAAACCTGGGACAACGAAGTAAGGTAGTGTACTCCTCCACGGTAGGTACCAAGTCTACTTCCCCAAAAGTGAAACAACTGTAGGCTGGGTTCCAAAACTGAGTAAGGGCTCGGAACAAGTGCTCATCTACCTGAACATCGAGCAAGTAAGGTAAGTCTCTGTAACTATTGTAGAATAACTGTTTGGTCTCATTGCCCCACTGATCCCAAATTTCCTTAAGCTTTTGGAGATTATTCTGTGTGACACTAATACGAGTATAATCTGATAGCTCTGACACATATCCCATAGTTATACTGTCCCCCTTTTCTAGTTGAGTTTGCTCAGACCATCTATGGACGTTAGCGTTGCCCTCCACTCTATCAAGAAGTCCGTTCTCCATAATAAAACTTCCTAACTTAGAAACTGACCGTGAATCGATACCTTTGTAAATGCAAAATGACATGCAAACAAAAGAAAAGAAATAGTTAGTATCACATGATATTAATAAATCTCAACGATAATTTATAAGGGTAATATCTAAAGTTTAACTCTAACCAAGTTGGGCTCTTACGGTTTTTCTATATGAGGTTGGTTTTAAAGTTTGCGGTACCTAAACCAGCAGATTCCTTGATTCTCGCCCATTATAGGCTCATTTGAATCGAGTTCAGTTCAAGAGAATACATTTCCCTATGGCTACACGGAGATGAAAATCTCACGAAACCATAGGTACGGATGTATCCCAAAAGTGATCCACTATCCTGTACGGAGGCAAAAACCTCACGAAGGCGTAGTTTCTCACTCCCACTTAAGGGTGTGACCACAACGGTCATGCAAATGCAATGTGCATCAGAATATAGCAACACATGCAATAATACAAACACATGTAATGTAAAGAGGATTAGATTTTAAAAATTTTAATTTCCAACATTAAGACAAGAGATAATCAATTACACGACTTGACTCTCTTATGGAGTCCCCAGTGGAGTTGCCAAGCTGTCGAGACCATTTTTAAATCGAGTTTTGGAAAATAGGAATTGACTTTAAGAAAAATGAAAACGGGAGTCGCCACCAATCTTTTTAGGTGTGATTGGATCACCTTATAAAATGTTTTGTTTTAAAACATTAATTTTGGTCTACGAAAGTCGAGAAAACGGATTCGGGAGTCGGTTACGTACGAGGAAGGGTTAGCGCCCTCGTAACGCCCAAAAATTGGTACCTAATTGATTATCAAGTGTCTTTAATGTCGGAAATTTGAAAGTTTTAAGATGCAAACCTCTTTTAATTAGAATGTCTCAATTTTGAAAATTAAGGCTCACTTATTTTAAACGAGTCAAAACATCACATCCAGTAAGTTAGGACGTAACATTTTAAAACCTTCGAAACTAAGCTCGTCTTTCGAAAATTTCTATCTCGAAACAACAAAACGCCATATCCAGTAAGTTAGGACACTATGTTTTGAAATCTCGAAATAATTGTTTAAGTTTTGAAAACTCAAAATCACTTAAAAGGGTGCTTGACTATTCAAATTCAACGAGAAAAGTCGAAACCCAGTAAGTTAGGCACTACCTTTCTCGAAGTTTCCAAACATCAAGCATTGCCTTTTATTTTTTTTTTAAAAAAAACCTTGGAATATTATTTTAAATGACGTTTTAGGATGACATATTAATGCATCATGAAGCATAGATGTACAAAATATTCTAACATTTCCATACAAACATAAATAATATCATTAAGACAAAACTAAATAACATGAACATACGTTTAATAAAAAAATCATACTAGGGTAAGTATAAGATAATGAACAAATAAAAACATGAGTAAACTAAAAGAAAAACATAATACATGCAAAAATTATACAACAATATATATCATAAAATAGCACATAAAAGAAATAATTAAACATAGTATATAAAAAAATGAAACTATGCACAAATAAGATAAATGACATACACAAAAAAATGAATAGATAGAACATTTAAAATTATAAAAATATAATGCAATAGTTCAAAATACATGAAATGATAATATAATATATATACATGCATAGAAAATATATATTTGAAAATAAACTATATAAAAAGGTTAATTATTATAATATATAAAATACATAATCAAATGTATAAAAGATAGGAATAAATATACATATTTGAAAAATGAAGAAATTAAAATAAAAAAAAAGGTTGAAAAACTAAGATAGACGAAGAATAAAATAAGAACAAACCACAGAGAGTAAGAACGCAAGAGGGAGAGAAATTTGAGTGAATGCTTTCAAGAATTCTTATTGCTTCCCAAAACTTAAGTGATTTACAGTGAAGGGAGAGGCCTCTATTTATAGTTGAGCCTCCCCAAATCCAACGGTACAAATCAATTACATCAACGGTTAAGATTAAAGGATATCTACAAATTAAATCTCCAAGATTACAAGATCATATCTTCAAGATTGCATATCATATCTAAGATTGTATCATATCTAAGATTGCATATCATATCTAAGATTGCATATCCTTAAAGATTATATTTCCATACGAGTCAAGCTTATAGATGGACCTTAAATCTTTTCAAGTAATGGGCCATTCCAATTGGGCCAAATTATATGTTTGTAATTTTGTACTGGACTTGGACTTTGTTTTATTTTTATTTTTTGGGGGTTTATTATTTTAAATACTGAAATGGGCCGGGCAAAAATGGGCTATTACAGTTGACTTAGAAGGTTGGGATTACTGAGAATCTACCCTTGTTGACCAAATATGTAACACCCCGTACCCGAGTCCGTCGCCGGAGTCGGACACGAGGGGTTTGCAGACTTAAATCACTTCTTTGCACAATCCATTTTAAATTTTCCAGGCAAGCTGGCTAACTGCGTCACTGTCACCTTAAAAATCATATCTTGAGTTTCACAACTCGAAAATCAGCTTCGTGATTTTTCCCTGAAACCAGACTCATATATGCATCTACAAATTTTTTCTAGAATTTTTGGTCAGGCCAATTAGTACAGTTTATTAGTCAAAGTCTCCCATGTTACAGGGATCGACTACACTGACCTTTGCGCATTACGACTTGGATATCTCCCTGTACAGGGCTTCAATACTGATGCCGTTTGTTTCTATAGAAACTAGACTCAAAAAGGAATCTATTCATATATGGAATGACTTCTAATTATCTCTGGTTAATTTATAATGAATTTCCAAAGTCAGATCAGGGGATCCAGAAACCGTTCTGACCCTATCTCACGAAAACTTTAGCATCTCATAATATACTGTTCATATGAACGTTTCGTTACTTTCCTATGAAAATAGATTCATCAAGGTTCGTTTGCATAATTTATTCACTATTTAATTCCATTCCTACTATTTTTAGTGATTTTCCAAATCTACATCACTACTGCTGTCAGCATCTGCCTTTAAGGTAGACTTTACCTATTTCATAGTTTCCATGATTCAACTAGCCCTTTTAGCATAATTAGCAAAAATTATGATAGTGATTAACCATTCCCATGGCCAATCCTTGTTAAGCATATCCATACCAAATAAGTATAACATTATGCTCAAACATATATAAGCCATTTTCGCATGGCTATCCAAAATTATACAAATCCAAAGGGTCCATGACCCACTACAAAAAGGGTAGTCCTATACATGCCATTTTCAGAGTTCAACCAAAAGTGTACCAAAAGGGCTTTGATAGTGTGGGAAACTTCGACTTCAACAATCCCGAGTCCAATAGCTGACAAACCAAAATCTATAAAACAGAGATTCAAAGAACGGAGCAAGCAATTTATGCTTAGTAAGTTTTGAGCAAAGGATTCCAGCACAACAAAAGTATAGCATTCATGTAACTAAACAGATAATTTCATATGCGCAAATTTTCAGTATCATACTTACTTCACATTACCAACCCTTATATTCATACACAAAGATCAACTTAGCCAAAGGCCGGTAGCTCATTTATCAACTGAGCGAATACTTATTTGTAAGGGCTCAACTAATTCAAAGCACATACGAAACATACCTCAATGTTGGGATGTTACAAGCGTATTAACTGAAATTTTTACAGCAAGATCGTTCATTCCCAAATCACGTACCTTTGGAATTTAACCGGATATAGCTACTCGTTCAAATGCCTTCGGGTCATAGCCCGGTTATAGTAACTCGTACAAATGCCTTCGGGACTTAACCCGGATTTAGTAACTCGCACAAATGCCTTCGGGCTTAGCCCGGAATTAGTATCTCGCACAAATGCCTTCGGATCTTAGTCCGGATATGGTCACTTAGCACAAAGCCTTCGGGACTTAGCCCGGACATCATTCGAATAACCATGCACATTTAACAATAAATCATGACACATTCGTATTTCATTTTCATTACCAAAACTCAAACACAAGACACTTATCACTCTTGCAATTTCGGCTCAATAGCCACACACAAAGAGCATGATTTTGATTTGCTTAAAACATGATCTAATCAAATCATAATTTAAGCTATATTACTCAAGAACTTACCTCGGATGTTGTCGAACGGTTTCGACGACTATTCGACCACTTTTTCCTTCCCTTTATCGGATTTAGTTCCCCTTTGCTCTTGAGCTTAATTCAAACAAATTTAACTCATTAAAGTCTCATTTTGCTAGCTTATGGCCGAATATGACAAGGAGTTTGATAGGTCATATGGCCACCTTTTAGCTTAAATACACAATGGTTATACGCATTTTTAATCACATCAAGCAATTTAATACAATTCATTCGAACATCAAAAGAGAAGCTCAAGGTACTTAGCCCATATATACATTAGACACTAGAGTCACATATGTATGAAATCACGAATCGAATTCAACATACTAGCTAATATTTCCCCTTAGCCAAATTTTCTAAGTCAAGCTAAAGCCATCAATAGGCTACCTATGGCCGAACATACACATAACTTATGTACTTATTCATGTGGCCGAACATACATGTCTATGTTGGGGCCGATTGCATCACAACACCATACCATTTCAATTTTTGGTCATGGTTAAACAAAGAACTTAATGTCTCACTCAAAAATGCTAAAAAGAAGATTCAAGAATCATCAATCCACCATCACATGCACCATTACAAAGCTTCACTTTTAGCATGCAAATGATATCAACACCAATCCACCTTGGCCGAATATCATCTCCATGACATAGTAAAGATTTGAACCATGGGCTATTTAGAACTCAAGCTAACTACTAAAACATGCATGCATCTCATGGAACATCATCAAACATACCTTAGTCTATCAAACCACCATAGCCGATTTCCTCAAAGCTCTTTTTCCTTCTTTTTCTTTCTCCTATTCGGCCAAGAACAACATGAGAGCTTTTCTCTTCTTTTTTTTTTGGTCATGTATGAGAATGATGAACACATTTTTTTCTCTTTGTTTTCTTCCTTCAATTTCTTATTAGTTTATTGCCCATGCTTCTTATTTTATTCTTCCATTAACACAACATGTTTCATGACATGTTTTGCCCATGCTTCTTATTTTATTTTTCCATTAACACAACATGTTTCATGACATGTTTTGCCCATCATCCCTTGTCATGGCCGGCCACTAGTACTTAAATGGGGGGAAATTGACATGCAAGTCCACCCCTTTGATTACATGCACTATTAGGCCACTTGCATTTGCCTAGCACATTTCTAAATTTTCTCACATAAGTCCTATCAACTAAATTCACATGCAATTAACTAAATCAAAGCTTAAAACTTTCACACATTTATATTCACATATTTTAGGCAATAATTATCACATTCAAATAATTTGGTGACTCGATCTAGCGGTCCCGAGACCGCTTTCCGACTAGGGTCACTTTAGGGCTGTCACAAAATATGCCTTGGCAAAATCAATCTTATTCCATTACTCGAAAGAGATCTAAAGTGGTTTGCTTCTTTCGAGAGCAAAACCTTAATTTACCATGCCTAAAGCGATATATATCTATAGGCCTTTAGCACGGTAACCAGCATTGTTTGTTTTCTTTTCGTATGAAATGCTGCTATATGTCTAGAGACTGCTACAAGTATTCGGTCGAATACTTGCTCAAATCATTCAATTTCAATCTAGCTAACCTAACCTTACCAGTATTAGATTAATTTCATAAACATGCTGCACATTCATCTATGTCTAGAGATTATACGCACGCAATTCATAAATACCATCGAATGAAACAGTAAATTAAAACTAATCTAGGCTTCAATCATTAAAGGAAATAAAGGTTTCATCAAGCAATCCCAATACTATGAGATTAACTCATGGGTTGGCAAATAACATTCAAATTCAAAATAGCATTCAATGTTATTATTCTAAATTCAATTCACAAAACAGTAAATAAAGAAGTTGTAATAGGCCAATTTTGACCTGGGCCCAACAGACCCAAAAAATAAAACAAAAAATAAAAAAAATCCAAATACTAAAGTCCATTAAACAGTCCAGGACAAGCCCAAATAGACCCAAGTCCTTAATCCAATTACATTTTCCTAAAAGGCCCAAAGCTTTAAAATTTTTAGAAAACCCTAACCCTAGCACCCTAAACTTTAGTTGCCACTCCTAGCTACCATCTAGGCCTGCCCCTGGCCGCCGCACGCCTCCTCCAAGCCTCTGATGCTTCTCTGACACCTGCAAAACAAAGACCAAGGCAAAGATCCACATGCAAGGAGTAAAAACAAGAAAGAAAAGACAAAGTATAGAAACGAAAGGCTATTTAATCAGGCTATAAAGGCCCGTACTTCATCTTTGTAATTTTTTTACGCACACTAATAAATCAAAAGCAGAATAGAAGTTCGAAAAGGTTTTGTTTTGATCTTTTTTTTTTCTTTTCATTTTCTTGTTTCTTTTGATTTTATTATTATTTTTTACAAATCTATTTTAAATGTAAAAAGAGGTGAAAAGTAAAAGGAAGGGGAACTCACCAGAGTCATTCCGTGTTTTCGTCTTTAGAGGCTCATTCTCTGGTGTCGAAATCAGCTATAGGTGAAAGGGGCCTTTTCTTTCATTTTCTGGGCATTTTGAGGCCAGATTCGGATTCACGGGGGTCGAAATCTTAAAAAAGCACCTCTTTATCTTCGTCGACCACCATACGCGGCGGCGCCGATGCCGGCGACAGGCGACCGGTACGGCAGTGGTCCATCGGGATTCAGCCAGACCTAGACTGGAGGAGGGGAGAGAGGAGAGAAAGTTGAGAGAGTTTTAGAAAATTTTTAAAGTTTTTTCTTAAAATGATAGGCAAAAATTTGACTTATATGGCTTTGTATAAACGGCGTCATTTTGATGTTTAGGTTCAGAGGCCAAAACGATGTCGTTTTGACCTCTGACCAGCGCGACTCGACCCACAGGCGGAGGATCTGCGTGTTTTAGACCAGATGGTCTATTTGCCATGTAGGCCCTTCCGCATTTTCAATATTTTTAATCCAGTTTGTTTTTTTATTTTTCTAATTTATACCTCAGAGTTTATTTCAATTTCTTACCTCAGAGTTTATTTCAATTTCGATTTGATCCTACCAGAACGATACGTTTCAGAGGGCAGGGAATATTTCCTCATTTAGTCCCTCCATGTTATTTGCCCCTTTCGAATTGATCCTTCATTTATTTTTTATCTTAATTTATCTCTTAAATTTGGTTTGGGTAGCAATTAAGTGCTTTAATTTAATTAATTAATTTATTCATTTAGTTGCTCATTTGTCATTTCTTTATTTCATTTTATATTTTATTTATTTATTTATTTTTTTGATGCTTGTCCATTCATTTCATGTTATACTTTATTATTATTATTATTATTTATTATTATTGTTATACTTTATTATTATACTCTCATTTACATTTTAATTTAGTTTCTTGTTTTCAATGTTTTATAAATCATTCTTCTTAAATATTTATTTATATATTTATTAATTTCTTTGTACTTATTATATTTAAAAAATGACATTTTCTTTTTATATGCATTGTTTTGATATTATTATTGTTGTTGTTGTTGTTGTTTGTTGATGACTATTATCATTTATATTATTGTTTCCATTATCATTATTATTATCCATGCATATTAATATTTTAATTTATTGATATCAATGTTATATATTATATTGTATTATATGTATTACGTTATCATTACGCCAAATTTGTGTCACACTACCATTATTCATCAAGTACAACCCCATTTACATTTTAAATGATTTTTCTTTAAAACATAATGAATTAAACGTATATCTTTTTTAAATATTTCATTAATTTTATCCAAATTCGTACAAAAGGGAAATTTTGAAAACAAAGACAATGTTCCGTGTTTGGAAATTCGAGAAATCGTACCCTAACTTACGGGGTCTCGATTTTCTCGTTGGACTTAAAGAACCAAATATCCTTTTGAATTTATGCGATTGAATAATAAAATAAAAATCTTGTTTTCGGGGATTCGAGATGTTGTATCTTAACTTACGGGGTACGACCTTTTATTTACCTCGAGATAAGATGTCCCTTTACGCGTTATCATAAATTCAAAAGATTTTATTAGAAATTAGTATTAATACAAAGAGGGATCGTATTTTAAATTCTTTTTCTAATTTCAAACTTCGA